>NC_066876.1:10019492-10320366 GCF_022985175.1 Labeo rohita | reverse complement strand
ATTCATTGTAATTGTTTTTAAAATATCAAAAGAGTTTTTGGCTATTGCAGCAGTTAGAGATCCATCCCTGCTGGATATAAAGGTAAGGGTTGCTAAAGACCTGAATATATAATACACTGTAAAAAACAAAAAACACAATTTGTTGAGTCATCTTAAAATAATTTGTTACCCTGCTGCCTTAAAATTTTAAGTTCAGTCAACTCAAATAAGTTTAGTCAACTTAAAATGTTAAGTTATACTAAGTGACAACTTAGATATTTGTGTTTGTTAAACTTAAAAGCTGGGTAAGTGACCCAACTGCCTTAACATTTTAAGCTGAATTTGTTTTTTTTTTTTTTTTTGTTTTTTGAGTTGACTGAACTTAAAATTTTAAGGCAGCCGGGTAACAAATTATTTTAAGTTGACTCAACAAATAGTTTTTTACAGTGTAGTGATTGGCGAAACATTTATGCATTTAAGGCTTAATAGTGAACCTTTTGGGGCAGTTGCAACGTGTCAGTTGCATTGCTGTATATGCAGGGTCAGGAGGTTCTCGGATTTCATCAGAAATATCTTAATTTGTGTTCGGAAGATGAACAAAGGTCTTTCGGGTTTGGAACGACATGAAGTAAATAATGAAAGATTTTTCATTTTTGGGTAAACTATCCCTCTAATCAGCCTTATTTGAGGTATTGAAATGTGTTGGCCAACAACACTTTTATGGTTGAAGCCAGGTTTATTAAAAGCTTGTTATCTTCAACCTTGAGCGCCTTGGAATATTCTCTTTTTTATACATGAGTCACTGTATCCCTTAGGTTTCCAGTGAGCACCAGTGGTTATACATATAGTTTTATACTCTTCACTTTCACTTGAAAAAAGGTGCAATTCTAATATGAAATTTTGAAAAGCTCCTGTTTGTAGATCAGCAGATCTACTGATAGAATATATGATTTTTGTTGCTGCCCACTGTGGCCTCTGTTATTGAGTGTTTACCACCAAATCTTGTATGTCCAGTTTGTGTGGTTCAGGTTCTTGCAGGATGAGCTCGGTTGAGCTGCAACAGTATAGATTTAAACAGAGCAAGAGGAGCAGTGGCATGGATCAGAGGGCAGAGGCAGGGAGGTTAGGTCCCATTGGAGGCAGGCCTGCCGTAGGTGACAGGCCTGGCTTCGATCTGTCTGTTTAAACTCACAGAGCCTGCTCAGCTGTCTTCCTGCTGGCACATACTTTTTCAACACTGTGTTAACTTGAGAAAGGCATCGGTTTCTCAAGCACCTTGTTATCTGTCCGTTTAATCCATAATTCATTCAGTAAAGGATGAGATCACTGCTTATTTAATGTGAAGCATAAATTGCTGGTTCTAGACTACAATGGGCCATTTGTATCCGAAAAGCTTGAAAGGAAGAAAATTGAATCTTTTTTGTAGCAGGATGAAGAGCAGAATGAAGAAATGGAAAAGGAGAGGGTTTAAAGGGGAAAATAAAAGGATATGTCTTTGTTGCATTCAATACAAAATGCAGGGAAAACAAACCAGGGCAGCAGGAAAATGATGCTGAGATGTTTGGATAGGCCAAGCCCTGAATGCACAAGCTAATGCTGAGATCATGACCTGAGATTGATCTTGTGGAGATGCTACAAGATACAAGGCTGTTCTTGATCTCACCTCTGACTGTCTTACACAAAACAATGTGGACTCCGATCCCAAAGTTTTCTGTATTCAACATGATCTTCTACTTCTTAGTGTATTAACCCAAAACCTACAAAAATCCTGAAGAAAAACAAAACAAACATATACCAGCCTAAAGCGGTCAAGACAGTCAAATTGTTTGTAAATCCTGCTACTTTACAATACGGTGTCATTTGTTAGCATTAATTTATTAACTAACATGAACAAATAATGAATAATACATTTATCAATCCTTGTTAATGTTAGTTAATACAAATCCGGTTGTACATTGTTTGTTCATGTTAGTTCACAGTGCAGGAGAAGTCCACTTCCAGAACAAAAATTTACAGATAATGTACTCACCCCCTTGTCATCCAAGATGTTCATATCTTTCTTTCATCAGCCATTAAGAAATTATGTTTTCTGAGGAAACATTTCAGGATTTTTCTCCATATAATGGACTGATATGGTGCCCCGATTTTGAACTTCCAAAATGCAGTTTAAATGCGGCTTCAAACGATCCCAGATGCATTTGTAAACGATCCCAACTGAGGAAGAAGGGTCTTATCTAGCGAAACGATCGGTTATTTTCATTAAACAAATACAATTTAAATGCTTTTTTAAGTCAAACAATTGTCTCGTCTTGCTCTCCCTTGCTCTCTCCTTGCTGGGATCGTCAACCACATTTGTTCAAACTAGGGGCACCATACACTGTAAAAAAAAAAATAAAAAATAAAAAGTTGAGTCAGCTTAAAATAATTTGTTACCCTGCTGCCTTAAAAGTTTAAGTTCAGTCAACTTAAATAAGTTTAGTCAACTTGAAATGTTAAGTACTAAGTAACAATTTAGATATTTGTGTTTGCTAAATTTAACAGATGGGTAAGTAACCCAGCTGCCTTAAAATTTTAAGTTGATTCAACTCAAATATCTAAGTTGTCACTTAGTACAATTACACATTTCAAGCTGAATAAACTTTTTTTTGAGTTGACTGAACTTAAAATTTTAAGGCAGCCAGGTAACAAATTATTTTAAGTTGACTCAACAAATTGTTGTTTACAGTGTAGAAGTCCACTATATATTATCCATATGAAAATACCTGAGATGGCTTGAAGAACACAGAAAAACCATATGTTATAATCTTGTGCATGTTTCATTATACAAAACATTTGTTTCTGCATTTTATTCAGCTATGCAGCAAATGCTGGATGCTTTTGTCCATATAAGGTATTTTCTGGAAAATAATTTGTAATATATTCTATTACTCCTATGAGTCTTGCTTGCGGACTTTTATGCGCGAGGGCACCCTCTGGTGTTGAGTATGAATAAATCAAATTTGATTTCTGAACAGCCACAACACCTACCTCAAGCAGCGTAATAAAAATGCACCAATACATTCCTGTACCAACATAATAAAAACATGCCACAGTCACATTTTGAACGTGTGTTTTAACTCCAATCTCTGAACATTTCACTTTGAAACTGCCGCGAAACATGCAGTAAGGTATGTAATTATGGTATTACCGAAATGTATATAGAGGCACGTATTTTCATGAGCCTGGATTATTATGTGTCATATTATCATATGTGTACTATTTATTTTCAAACATCACCAATACCAGTATATTGTGACACCCCTAGTTGGAATCAAATGGAATTGAGAGGTTGTGATTTTACAATTAAATTAAATTATTAAAACGTTTTCCGTACCGGTCCATCAATGGTTGCCAAGTGAATGATAGTCCAGATACTCTAACTAACCACCTAAACAAGACTGGACTGGTTAAAGATCACAAATGACCAAGTACAACCAGCTAAAAACCACGTAAAAACCATATAATGCTCTTTTTATGAAAAGAAAAAGAAAAAAAAAAAAAAAAAAAAATATATATATATATATATATATAGGTCTTATATGTCACAGTGTGACTTTATATCATGATTACATCTTTGTTTGCAACGTTATATCTCAGAATTGTGACTTTATATCTAATAGTGTGACTCCATTTATTACTTTAAACTTTATCTCATAATTACCCTTGGATTTTCATTTTTCATCCTGGAAGACGTGATTTAAGTGCCTCTTTATAACCTTTATATATATGAAATGTTCAATTACCCTAATTGTAGATGTTACATTACATGGAAACAAGGCCCTGGGATGTGATTTATACAAACAATCCTATTCGTGTAACATACTAATCAAACACTAAAGCAGCTGGAAATGATGTATTAGCACTACCTGAGATTTCTAATCATTAGTAACTATCTAGACATCCCTCATTCATCTAAAAGAGAAAACACAGGTCTGACATTCCGTCACACACACACACAGCTCCTGTCTGCCCCGACGGCTCCCTGAGTCTGACCTTGACTGCTTGGCTCTTGGTAACTGCAAAAAGTCGTCTCGTTTAAATTCACCAGGGTTGCCAGGCCCTCCCACCTGACCCATTGATCTGGGTGGATTGCAGGTGTGGTATTCATGAGAGCGGCTGGGGATTTGTCCTATAAAGTTAAAATATAGTCCTGCTACCGACTGCCATGTTTTATTCAGAAGCTCGTCTCCCTCAACTCCAGCGACCGGGTACCAAAACTATTCAAAGTCTTATTTTCATCTTATTGTCTCTATTTCCGTCTCTCACTTTCTCCCTTCTACTGTTACACAAAGCAGCAATGGCACAAAATGTACCACACCTTAAAGGGATAGTTCACCCAAAAATGTAATTCTCTCGTTATTTACTCATCCTCATGTTGTTTCAAACCTGTATGTCTTTCTGTATTATGTGGAACAAGAAAAATTAATTTCTTAAAGTAATAGTTCACCCAAAAAAGAACATTTGCTGAAAATGTACTCACCCTCAGGCCATCCGAAGATGTAGATGAGTTTTTTTCTTCATTAAAGCAGATTTAGAGAAATTTAGCATTACATCAATTGCTCAGCAAATTGTCATTGCATCCTCTTAAATTCAATACAACTGACCTTGACTAGTATGAGATATGTTGGTGAAGATCCATCAGCAAAAAGCAGCTATTCAATATTTGAAACCTGAAGCACTTTTGTGTACTCATAGTCGTTTTTAAATGACGTCTGCTCAGTTTAGTGCACAGGACTTATGATGAAACATGCTGTTGATATTTCACCAATTAAATCACTCAGATGGGGTGGCCTTGTTGCTCATCTGAGAACAACATCAATTTATAGAGTGAGCTGAAAAGCACTGCAGTTACCAAATGAAATCCAATCAGGACTCTGCTTTTTGTGCATCCACTCTTTTCTTCATGTAGAATTAAAGCTCAAATTATATGCAGCTTGTCTCATAGCAGTCAAATCCAATTAACGTGTGTGCTTTGCTGAGTTAATGCTGGCAGTAAGGATTGCAAGAGTGTTTTATACAGGTAATAAGCTGCTGCCTGGCTTATAGGGTGCAACAAGGACACACCACATAAGCTGTCAAATAAACATGCATACAAGCTTGTGATGACTGTGAACAGCTGATATACATAAAGCTATGTATTCTTACACCAAATGCTGTTGCTGGTCATTACAAGCCTGTTTAAAACCATAGAGTGTACACACAGGCAAGTTTGCATATTTTTGATTACAAATTTAAATTTAAGCTGATATAAGTGTGTTTTTTCAACTTTAGCCGGAGGCCGAGTGCCATAGGTAATCACAGCCATGCTGATATAGAGTGATATCACAAGGGTATGAGGGTGATAT
This sequence comes from Labeo rohita, assembly GCF_022985175.1. NCBI lineage: Eukaryota > Metazoa > Chordata > Actinopteri > Cypriniformes > Cyprinidae > Labeo > Labeo rohita. The sequence goes on along the minus strand of NC_066876.1, from coordinate 10,315,003 downwards.
TGCATTTATACAATAGTTCCACAGCACAAGTGTGTATTTAAATAAGAATCAGCCACTGAGTGTTTTAAAAACATTTTGTATGCAGAACTACTTCCTTCCGCAACAGATTTAAATCTCAAGTTGACAGTATAAGACCTGAGTCCAAGCCTCCATTAGTAAATCAAGAAAATTACTTTAGAACTAGTAAAGAGGGGACACTGAGTTGCTTTACTGAGTGCTTATTGTATTACTGTATTAAAAGCTTACTGTTCTATGTAGAGTCGAGTATACCTAACGAGCATCCCAGCATCAGAACATACTTACCAGCATATGCTGTTTTTTTTTTGTTTTTTTTCACCAGGGAAGTAAGGTTAATGTAGACCTTCATACCGGTAGCCTATAAATATGATTTTATAATTTTATGCTATATAGACCTACCTCATTACCCTCCACTGGATGTATAATGAGCGGCAGTAAACTGCATTTTGCTATTTTATAATGCCTTCTGTGGATATTTTGGTGAAAGTAACTCAAAAGTAGTGTAAAGCATTACAATTCAGAGACAGTAATATTGTAATGTAACTAATTACTTTTAAAAGACAGTAACTAGTAATATATAATGTATTTCATTTTGGAAGTAACTTGCCCAACACTGTTAGATTCCCAACAAAGCTTAAGGACTATTAAAGGCAAAATTGCTTGGAGACTAATTGCTTGTACACCATCTGTGTAATTGCAAATGGTGAAGATGTGGTGAAAGTGACAGTAAACTCAATGTACTTTTGTTTCTGAGATGCGGAGGACATAAAATTGAAGTCCAGTGTGAGACATGTCTTCATTAAAGAACAAACTCTGGCTGACATTCAGTGACTTCATGTTGTAATTCTTGCACACGGTTACACAAGCGCATTCACTCACATCTGCAGGTACACAAACACATTCAGCGGTTCTTTCTACACAATGATCTCTTTCACAGAAAAACACACACACAGTGCTGGAGTCTATCAGTATAGCGGTGATTGGTCTTCTGAGACTACAGCACACTTCTGAACTCCTATAATAAGATAGTGAGATTTTTGCATCTCTTTCACAGCCATGCTGATGTGTGTCAGGAGAGGATTATCAGAACACCTTCTGAGTTTTCATTTTGCTCCAAAACTTTTTCAGTTTTCGATTTTGAGTTTAATAAAGTTACCTAGTAGTTGCATTCTGTGGAAGAAATTAGATTATTTCTTGATTTTTGTGGATATATTAGTGCCTTGTATGATTGCTATGAGTGTAATGCATTAAAATATATAATAATATACATTTTTGACATTATGGTATATGATACTGTAAATAATGTCATATTTCAACTTCTAGTTTAAGTCAATAAATAATAAATAACATTTTGCAAAATGAAAATCTACACAGTTATACAGGAAAAAAAGTTATATATTTAGTATGATATACATATCTATATATCTATCTATCTCTCTCTATATTGAGAGTTTTATGTGAAGCACCATTGAGGAAAAAAAGTAAATAGATTTAAAAAATAAAAAACAAATAAATATAAGGACTAAATGGTAATAAGAATTAAGGTAAATGCACTTAATAAGCATGAGAGCGTTGTCATAATTGCTCCTATAATTAGACTTAATTAGACTTGATTAGGGTTGTGCAAAACTTTATTTATCTTTTTTCTCTTTTAGGTTGTAGTGTTACCTGGACCTACTGGCTTAAATTAACATGAACTTGAATGCTAAACCATGAGGTCCGGGAAGTGTTAGTGGGGAGAAAAATGAATAAGATCATATTTAATTGTGAGAAACAAAGACATCTTCATTATGTTTCATGAATTGGTTCATTTAACAGCTCCACCTTTTTCTAGTTCTCTCTTATATTGTGATATCAGACGTTTTTTCACTCTATTTCACTAAACCAGCAAGACCCAATTAAAGACAAACCCAATGAGCGAGAGGAGAATGTCACCAATGCTCAGCATGTTCACTGGTTCTCGGGATCTCCCTCCCACTGGGAGTAAAGCGGACCAGATGAGGGGACATGTCACTTGGCTCTCTCAACATGCTTGTTAGCACAGTGCCTCAGCTTGAAGGGCATTTACTGTGTTTTTTTTTTTCTTCTTTCCTTTTTGGGTTCACTTAATGAGTGTCCGGCCTCTTTTTTAGTGCTCTCGAAGAAGTCAGTAAGGTCGTCAACAGGCCACCTCCACCATGCTCTTCTATCATAGTTCAGACTAGAAGGAGACTTGGTGCTTTTTGCATTTATTTTTGTATATTGCTTGTTTTTTGTGTTTGTTTGTTTGTTTTGTTTTTTTCTTTTAAGAAAGTTAGTTTTGAAAAAGAGACGTTGATGACAGTGGTCCTGACAAATCAACTTACAGAAAAATCAACTTACAGAACGAGTTCTCTCAAAAAGGATAATTTGCTGAAAATTTACTCAGGCCCATCCAAGATGTAGAAGAGTTTGTTTCTTCATCGGAACAGATTTGGAGAAATTTAGCATTACATCACTTGGTCATTAATGAATCCTCTGCAGTGAATGGGTGCCGTCAGAATGAGAGTCCAAACAGTTGATAAAAACATCACAATAATCCAGAAGTACCGATTCCAGTCCATCAATTAATGGAGTAGTTCATGTCCAGAACAAAAATTTACAGATAATTTACTCACCCCCTTGTCATCCAAGATGTTTGTCTTTTTTTTCTTCAGTCGAAAAGAAATTATGTATCTTGAGGAAAACATTTTAGGATTTCTCTCCATATAGTGGACTTCAGTAGTGCCCCCAATTTTGAACTTCCAATGCAGTTTAAATGCATCTTCAGGTTCGAGGTTAAAAAGATGTAAATTGTCAATTTGTTTCGAAGATGGCTGATCGTTTTGCTAGATAAGACCCTTCTTCCTCGACTGGGATCAGCCCTTTGAAGCTGCATTTAAACTGCATTTTGGACATTCAAACTCACGGGCACAATAGAAGTCCACTATATAGAGAGAAATGCTGAAATGTTTTCCTCAAGAAACATAATTTCTTTACGACTGAAGAAAGAAAGACATGAACATCTTGGATGACAAAGGAATGAGTACATTATCTGTAAATTTTTGTTCTGGAAGTGAACTAATCCTTTAATGTCTCGTGAAGCATAAAGTTGCATGTTTGAACAAGTTTATCATAAGACAATTGTCTCTGTCAAGTCCTCTATCCATAATATTTGTCATTTTGTCTGAATCAGAAGAGAAATATGCACAGATTAAGCACAGTTTACAACAGAAAATAATCCAAAACCATTCTAAACAAATAAATCAGTGATTATGACGTGAGAGAACAACGTGTAGAAAAACATTATTATGGATTATGGACTAATGTTTTGGCCAGGCGCAATGGTTTAAAGCTAAAATTCCTTAATGACAAATTTATTTATTGGTATAGTCATGTGGATTACTGTGATGTTTTATCAGCTGGACTGATCTGGACTCTCATTCTGATGGCACCCATTCACTGCAGAGAATCCATTGTTGACCAAGTGATGTAATGCTAAATTTTTCCAGATCTGTTCAGATGAACCAACAAAGTGATTTCAGTGAGTACATTTTAAGCTAATTCTTATTTTTGGTTGAACTATTCCTTCAAGTCAATTTTTGAGTCAGCTTAAAATAATTTGTTACCCTGCTACCTTAAATTTTTAAGTTCAGTCAACTCAAATTTAGTCAACTTAAAATGTTAAAGGAGAAGTCCACTTCCAGAAAAACAGTTTACAGATAATGTACTCACCCCCTTGTCATCCAAGATTGTGATGAAGTGAGTGCCACGACTCGCTTCAGGGGGAGGGGAAAAGGGAATGTGAGTCTGTGAAAACACACACAAAAAAAAATGATGGCTTTCTCGCAAAGCACTTTCGTGCAGGGTGTAGTTTATTTACAGTGCCAATAATCCAGACAGTCCACAGTGAAGAATATATACAGGTTTGCACAAAAATATAACAAAGTACCAAAGAAACAACAAATAAGAAAATAAAGATGAAAAACTATATTTACAACCACACACCGTATCCACAATATACAAAAAATTAGTTGAGGGATTTGCTCGAGGTACTACAGTAACACTCTCGCTGACTTGGTTAACAAGCAACTGTCTGGGAGTCTGGCCTCCCCTTTTATAGGCCAGACTCCGCCCCTTCCTTGGCAACACTCACAAAACAGGGAAGTTTTCAGGTATACCATAAACATTTTACATCAACACACTCCAAGACATTCATTAAATCTACCTTAAATAAGAATTTTTTCACCGTTAATTCTTCAAATAAAACACATATTCATCATTATTAAAACACATAAAACACATTAATAATTAACACATAATTCACACAATCCCCATCACAAACTAACTATTGTTTCGCCCGCTTCCGGCGGCACTGCGCCGGCGCGACCCACTCTGTGCCTTTAAAAGCAGGCGCCCTCCATCTGCTCAGTTTGGCCAACGCAGCGTTCACCCACCGAAAGACCGACTACTTCCTGACAAACAAACAAACACTTGTACGAAGACACACGGACGAAACACAAGACACAGTTAATGTGTGTGTGTGTGTGTGTGTGTGTGTGTGAGATGATTGGGTATGAGATGGTGGGATCTGCATTGTGGGAAAATGTCCGTGGGCGATCGGTTCGGTGCGTGCACTCGCTTCGCCGATGGCGGAAACAACAGGTAAGGAGGGGGAATGGATGGGGTGCGTGCGTGTGTGTGTAAGTGTGTATGCGAGCCAGTGCCGCTCCCTCAGCGCAGTGTGACAGTGCTTTGTCACAAAGATGTTCATGTCTTTCTTTCTTCAGTCGTAAAGAAATTGTGTTTTTAAGGAAAACATTTCAGGATTTTTCTCCATAAAATGGACTGATATGGTGCCCCGAGTTTGAACTTCCAAAATGCAGTTTAAATGTGGCTTCAAACGATCCCAAATGCGGTTGTAAACAATCCCAGCCGAGGAAAAAGGGTCTTATCAAGCGAAACGATCGGTTATTTTCATTAAAAAAAACATCAAATGCTCGTCTTGTCTTGCTCTCCCTGAACTCTGTGTATTCTGGCTCAAGACAGTTAGGGTGTGTCGAAAAACTCCAATCGTATTTTCTCCCTCAACTTCAAAAATCATTTCAAAATCATCTTACATGGCTGCAGAAGTACCGACCCAGTCTTTGCAAATTGAACATGCAAAGAAGATTAAACACCCTTAACAAAAAAGGTAAAACAGCGGCATAGGATGATTTTGAAGTTGAGGGAGAACATGAGATGGGAGTTTTTCGATATACCCTAACTGTCATGAACTGGAGAAAAACAGAGGTCGGGAAGAGCAAGACAAGACCCGCCTGACATTAAAAAGTATATAAATTATATTATTTTTATGAAAATAACAGATTGTTTTGCTAGATAAGACCCTTCTTCCTCGGCTGGGATCGTTTACAACCGCATTTGGGATTGTTTGAAGCTGCATTTAAACTGCATTTTAGAAGTTCAAACTCAGGGCACCATACCAGTCTATTATATGGAGAAAAATCCTGAGGTGTTTTCCTCAAAAAACACAATTTCTTTACGACTGAAGAAAGAAAGACATGAACATCTTGGATGACAAGGGGGTGGGTACATTATCTGTAAATTGTTGTTCTGGAAGTGGACTTCTCCTTGAAGTTGTACTAAGTGACAACTTAGATATTTGAGTTGACTAAACAGAAAAGATTGGTTTGTTAAACTTAAAAGCTGGATAAGTAACCCAGCTGCCTTAAAATTTTAAGTTGAATCAACTCAAATATATATGTCACTTAGTACAACTTAACATTTCAAGTTGACTAAACTTTTTTTTTTTTTGAGTTGACTGAACTTAATCTGTTAAGGCAGCCAGGTACCAAATTATTTCAAGTTGACTCAACAAATTGTTTTTTACAGTGTACACTCTCTCCATAACCCAACTTGGGTTATTTAGCAACCCAGTGCTAGGTAAATATTGGACAGAACACATGCTGGGTTGTTTCCAAGCACGCGTCCCAAGTTCGAATCCAAGCTTGAGGACCTTTCCTGATGCTGCCCCCTTCTCTCTCTCCCACTTTGCTTCCTGTCCTGTATGATCTGTCCTATCACAACAAAGGCAAAAATGCCAAAAATAAGTCTTGTTTAAAAAGTATTATATTGTTGGCTTAAAATGGGCTGGAAATTAAAAATCACACACAGAATTACAGAGGCAACAGCAATAATTAAAAGGTGAACATTTATTATTAAGCAAGAATACCCATGGACAAAAAACACTGGACAAGACATTGATTTGATTTGGATGAATACAACATAGTTTACAGTATTACATACATTTAATCTCATCTAACAAGCATTTTAAAAATAAAAAATGGAACATTTAAAAGTAGCTTTTCAATTTAAGTGTATTCAACCGTTCTCTGTAATCACTTTTCCCCAAAATAGCGCTAATTCTCGTGCCTAACAGGCTGAACCCAGCATTTGGGTTAAAAAAATAACCGAGCATTTTTTATAGTGTACAGTAGCATCCACACCAACTCATGATAACAGCTGGAAAAAACGTTCTGAAAGTAATCGAGTTATAGTTATAGCTGTAATGTGTACTTTCCTGTTCTCACAGAATTTAAAGAATTATTAAAACTTTATGCCCCGGTTTTAAAAACAAGGCTTAAGCCTAGTCCTAGACTAAAATGTAAGTCTGAGCTGTTTCAACTGAAAGAAACTTGCACTGACTGATCTTAAAATACATCAGTGCCTTTGTTTTGTCTTTAGATGCACACCAGTAATGTTTTTTTTGTTGTTGTTGTTGTTGTTTTTTCTAAGGCACATTTATAAAAACTGCTTAAATGTCCTAGTTGAACTATGGCCTAATCCTGACTTAGTCTAAGCCCTGCCTGTGAAACCGGGCATATATATGTTATTGTTATGGTTATCATCCTTGGTGTGAACAGGCTTTTACAGCAACTTAAGTTAAAATCCATGGCTCACATCTGAATAGACATGATGCTTCTAGCTGTAGTATTTCAAACGCTTATAATAAAATAAGCCTTCCCAGCCCACAAACACGTACTGTATAGACTCTCCAGCATTCATCATGAGTGAACAAACTGAACATGACTGCTTTGGACAAGGGAATTAAATAGGAATGCTTATGTGTTGCTCCAGGCTAACATTGGAGAAATAATAAGGATGTCTTTCCTTCCATGTTCCTGGACACATGCAACATTGACTGTGAATTAAAGCCAGTTACGAAGAGGTTGCTATAAAAAGAACTGCATGCAACGATGCTCCGAGAACACGGCAGAGCATGAAAGGAGCACGGCACAAAAATTGTCCCCAATAATTCAATTATTCCTTCGAACAAAGAAACAGGAGAGTGAGACGGAGCTAATTCTGTACTGCAGTACGAGAAAATCCCTCTGCTTTGTGGTGAATTAAGATCGTCACGTTAGATCGCTTTTTAATACACCACATTTCTGTAATGATGTTATATTTCATGCCCTCGTATTTCATTATAGTGCAGGATTTATATGTCATAACGGAGCAAAGATAGCCATAAAGTGGCCAGGTATGAAGGAAGGATGGACAAATAGAGGGTAGCAAAGAGAGATGAAATGGAAGATAGAGCATCTGTTTTTCATGCCGGTCAGATTACAGGGGCTGACACCATAAATCTTACTTATTCTCGGATGGAGAAAAGGAGGAGGACAGGGAGACGCTGACAACGCTCTCCTGAATTTCAACACGTTCAGTTGGCAGGGAAACCAGTCTAGCAGACTCAGTCACTGCTCAGAGGAAGTGAACACGGTGACATTCAGGCAGTGGGTCAATTTGAGAATTTCAGCGTTGACTCAAATCTCTGTACTTGTACAGCATGTTATTTCTGGACATCACAGACCTCAGACCTACTAGTTTACTTCAGAGCCAATTACATGCAGCTTCACCAGCAGTTTGCTGCTTATGTATTAAAGAATATTTTTTAACATGAGTAACATGACATGAGTGAGTGAAATAATCATCTACATTCATGAAGTAACGCAATATGTACAAGTTTCATTTAACTTTATTTCATTTTATTTCACTTTATTATATTATATTTACTATATTTATTATATTTCGTTTTATTTTTTGACATTTTATTTCATTTAATTTTATTTTATATAATTTCATTTTATTTCATTTATTTAATTTTGTTTTATTTTATATAATTTAATTTAATTCCATTTCATTTTATGTTATATAATTTAATTTAATTCCATTTCATTTTATTTCATTTTTATTCATTTAATTTCATTTCATTTAATTTACTTATGTTTATTAATTTTGTTTTTTATTTAACTTTATTTTATTATTTAATTTGACTTAATTTAATTAATTTATTATTTTAGTTTAGTTTAGTTTAGTTTTTTATTGTATTCCATTTCATTTTATTTCATTTTTATGCATTTCATTTTATTTGTTATATTTTATTTCATTTCAATTTTTTATTTTATTTTAGTCTATTTTATTATTTAATTTAACTTAATTTAATTTATTTTATTTCATTTAATTTCATTGTTTTATATTTTATTTTATTTCATTATTTTATTTCATTTAATTTAATTTTTATTCATTTCATTTTATTTGTTGTATTTCATTTTATTTTTGTATTTAATTTAATTTAATCATTTTTAATTTTATGTTATTATTTAATTTGACTTAATTTAATTTATTTATTATTTTATTTTATTTTATTTTAGTTTTTTTTTTTTTTTTTTTTTTTGAGTTGGCCAAAAACTACATGATTCATTTGTTAATTTGAATATTGATTGGATGGATGGATGGATAATGCCACCAAGGCAAGTAAAAATATATGTGGATTGCACACAGTGACAAATCTTGTGAGATATTTATTATTATTATTTATTATTATTATTGAATTTAAAGCCTTAGCTAATTAAATTCGCTAATAAAGTGAATTGAACAATCTTTACTTTTCATTTATTGATTTGCTTTTTTTTTTTTTTTTTTTTTTTTTTTGTTTTTTTTTTTGTTGTTGTTCATTTTTTTTTTATTATTTATTTAGCAAAGAAAAAGAATACTTTTATAATACTTTTAATACTTTTTATTATAAAACAGAAAACAGTTATTTTAAATTGTAATAATATTTTACAATATTACTGTTTATACAATATTCCTAATCAAATTAATAAAGCATTGGTTGGCATGAGAGACTTCTTTCAAAAACACTTTTTTTTTTACTGAATGTTTTGTTTTTACCAATCTTTTGAATGTAAGTGCAGGTGGACAGATGGATAAACATAATTTAGAACACTTATTATGACTACAGTTAATTGCTTATCCAACTGATTACTCCAAATACTGCTTGTTTGATATTATATGATCAAATTACAATTGAGCATTTAGCTCTTTATTTATGTAATTTAAATTCAATCCAAATTCATGAATGTAAAAGACATTTTCAGTTCAATTCAGAAAGGTTTATAATACGGCAGTCATATGTGCTTAGTCTTGCAGGGCAGTCCACAAACTAGTCTATAAGGGTTGCACTCATTGGTCATGAATAACCCCCATCTTTACCATTAAAAGACAAGTAGGACACCATTTGCTCTCATATATTTTAGACATCTTTGAGCCAGGACCACAAGATCCCATAAAGTTAGCCATTTGGGACTAACAAGTTGGGATGAGTTTTATTGGAAGTCAATCCGTTGTGTCTACATAGGGAAGGATTTATAATTAATATTGAAAATGTTATTAATGTTGACATAATGCAACACAAGGTTAGCCACTAAAAAGTCTGCCACAGAGAAATGCAAATGTGTACGATGACTGATGTTTTCTGTCTACAACTAATAAACAAAATTCACATCTCCTGTGTCTGATTAGGTTTTCCAGCCACAGTACAGTAAACATCCACTCCACTAGAGCAGATGAATCAGCCACTAGACATCAGGTGCTTTGACTGGCAAATTTGGCAAGCGAATAATAATACTCCAGCACTTTGACTATTATTCAAGTACATCTCCAAAGCAGAGATTACAGCGTGCATCATTTTTGTGACCGCTTTTACCTTAACAGTTGGAACTGAATGAATACCTTTGGTGGGTTGGAGGCTGAAAGACACGTCTCTGTGCCAAAGATGTAATTTTCTTCCTTTTTAAATCCCTTTACATTCGTGCATGGCCCAATTTAAGCTGTATGAAAGAGACTCCAAATTTCGAATTCAAAGTCTAAGCCATTTTTCAGAGATTTCATTAATCTCCATCATATTATTTGGTAGGCCTTAGATCTTTTGTACAGTCAAAGTTTTCCGTTCATGGCTTATTAGTCTGCTGGGTTTGTTTCGAGACTTTACTGGGACCTTGAAAATGGATTTCAGCATATTTACATGTTTGGTGCTTCGCGGTGCCCCTCGAGTAATTGAGCGAGCAGATTTGTGGTAATGAGATACTATTGAGGAAATCTTTACGAGATATTGCCAGCAAGATGTGGCCTGTTCAAAAGCATTTTAGTCAATTAATTGTAATGTGTACGCAAAGCAACTTGGCCAATATGGTCGAAATTGGCCCTGCTGGTTGTTACTCGCAAGTTTCCAGAGGGTGCTGGGACATTTGATTGGGCTTTCATCTTGTGGGCTGCATTGCAAGAACCTCCATGACCTTTCCGCTACATTTCCACCGTGTTTCAGTGGCAGTTTATATTTTCAGCTGTGTGTACACACAGAATATAGGAGAAAGATTTAGGTTTGATGACTTGATGGGTTGAATCCCAGTGCTGACAGGCACTCATGAATGAGCAAACAGCGGTACGGCTGTTGGGACCGTAGTCCTGCTGGGTACTCTGGCTCAAGATGTCTCCAGAGTTTTATAATGCGGTGGCTTTGACTCTCACCTTTCTCTGCGTGTCTTCTAACGCTGCTCGCTAGGAAAGATCTTCAGTTTCCAGTTATTCCGTTTTATATTATCGTTTAAAGTTTAATAGTGCTGCAGAATTTTAATCATGAATTAGTCTGAATGAAGACAGAATTGGGCTTTCCAGAGACAGAATCAGGTGAAAGATTGCCTGTGTTGTGCAGGAGAAAAAAAGGAGTCTCTGATAGAATGAAGAAATTTCAAGCTCTTCTTTTTGTAGATGTGACAGGCCATAATTAAACTAATAGGCCTAAGTGGAGATGCCTAAGTCAGCAAATGGCAAGGTGCTTAAAAGGAAGCATTTCATTTCAAATGGTAAGATTAAAATTTATACTGTTTTCCAACATATTTTTGTTTTTAATAATTAAATATATATGTATACATATTTAATCATTTTTATTTGTATGCATCGATTACAAATCATGTAATATAATATAATATAATAGTATATAATATATATATTAATAAACAGTATCACATGATCCCTCAAAAGTCATTCCAATACACTGAATGTTGAAAACAGTTGTGCTGCTTAATAGTTTTGTGGAAACCATGATACATTTTTCAGAAATAGGAAAAAAAAAAAAAAGTAAATGTTTTACTGTTACTTTTGATCAATTTACTGCATTGCAACAATAACGTTATTGCAACAATAATGTATTGAGTGTAAATTAAAATTTTTAATACAATTATTTAATAGATGCCGCTTTGATACAATAAAGCCCTCCCTACACCTACCCCTAACCTTAACAGATAAACACCTGTGAGGCACATTATTTTCTACTTTTCAATTGTTTCCTTTATTTTTATTGCAAAGAAATACCTTTCTGCTCGAGTCAGTTGCGTCAAAAATAATTACTGTGGGCTAGGGCTGGGTGATATGGCAAAAAAATAAAAAATAAATCAAATAAAAAAACGTTCAGAACGTTTGACCGATTCTCGATTTTTTTAGATTTTAAGTCAACTTGAAAATGTAACTACAACATGATTCAGGTAACTTTTTCTTTATGCCTCTAAAGAAAATTCTATTTCAGGTGTACCACAAATTAAGTTGTCAGCATGATGTAAATGTTAAACAATCACTTATTAAATATCTTTGCAGAAAAGATGCATGAACTACATTTTATACAAACTTGTCTTATGCATATTATATGCTCAGAAATAATACAAGGAAAATGCTTTTAAAAAATCTCAAAAGTCAAAGTATTTAAAATTCAAACTGAATAAAGGTATAACACCAGTAGACTATTAACTATAAATCTTCTGTAAAAAAAAAAAAGAAAGAAAGAAAGAAAAAGAAAAAGAAAAAAACAGCATCTTTTAGCCTGTCACCATGATGCAGACATGAAATATCAGACAGGTTTTTTCAATTGAGTTGCTTTTTCATTGTTTTTTCTATGTATACGTGGACGTATTTGTCTGTTGCACTTGCGTCTCTTGCAGCATGTTTTTCCTATTCCACTGCCCGCTTCGCATATTTGTCAACACAAAAATGCATTCTGTGTGAAAGGGCGCCTAGCGACATGAGCATGTCACACGTCGACATGCAGTTGGACCGTTCTTTTCTCTTCACTGTTATCATTGGCATATTGTCTAATTCTAGCGTTTGGTAATATTTCTATTCAAAATCATGATTCCTTGATTTCTAAAGAATAAAATCGTGGCAAAACATTAAATTCTAATTAATCGATAAAATTGGAAAAATTGGAACTGCTGTTTAACACGTGTCTTTTGCAATGTTGTCTTATCCTACCACACGTTGATGGGTGGAGTTAGTGTAAATAGCCTCTGCCAACGAGGCGGGCTGTTTGCACTTGGTATAAATAGACACTACTTTAATTAAAGGTCCTTTGAAAGCACCTGTCTAAATGTCCTCATAAGTCACAAGACGGAGAGAAACTAGTCTGCAAACTAGTTTGCGAAATAAAAAGTATGCCAAAATCATCACAAAAGTAGTGTAGTCCTGTAGTCTCAGGTCATTGACGTTGACCTTTCAGGTGTCCACGCAGCAGTCCAGAAAAGCCTCTTTTTCTAGTCAAGGTCCATAAAATGAACAAAAGGAGCCGTAGAAGACAGAACTCAGCCTCTGACTGTCATGTCCTTGAGAGTGAGCTTGTTTCATAAATTCCTTCATTAGCTCCTGGGCTTGCCCTGCAGCATGCTTTCTATCTCGCCCATTAAGACCCATCGGGGGACAGGCCTGTAAACAGTCCGGCCCCACAACTTTGATAATGGCCATGTCTGTGTCTGTATCCAATTGCAGTGGCCGTCTCAGCCCTCTCCCCTCTCTTCTGACGTCCCACTGTGGCTTATTACCAGCATGCAGTGATCTCGTTCTTGCTAGCAGCTAATGTCCTGCTGCTCACATTTATCCTGCTGCGAGGCTCCTAACCCCAAACACGCAGACGAGCCATCCACACGCACATAGGCACATACGCATTCTCTGGCTCTCTCCCAAGGTCTGCAGCCATTTAGGCCATCAAGTGCAATGATCTTAGCAGGACAGCAGATGGAGGCTTGGGGGCATTCGGGGCAGAGAGAATAAAAGGAGAGAGGGGCTGCGGATGAAGCGTTTAGTGATGTATGAGTCAGGGATTTCCCTCAAAGACTTTATATTGTGGGCTTAAGTGAAATGAACACACCAGAGGCTGTTTGGAGGGGTTGACCTTCATAAAAGTGTGTGTGGGTACAGTATACAGTTTTTTTTTTTCTGTACATTTCTTTTTTATGACAAGGCAGGGTTAGTTTAGTTCGTAAAATTGTATGTGGAATGACTCACAAACAACATGATATTTTGAACAGAAATTTATTCTCTCCTAGACTGCATTTATTTGATCAAAAATACAGTAAAACACTAAAAATATTGTCTACCTGAATATATTTTAAAATGCAAATTATTCCAGTGATGCAAAGCTGAATTTTCAGCATCATTACTCCAGTCTTCACTGTCACATGAGCATTCAGAAATCATTCTAATATGCTGATTTGCATCTTAATGAACATTTCTAATTATTATCAATGTTGCTGTTGCAGTTGCTGATTAATAATTGAGTTAAAAAAGAAAAAAAAAAAAAAAAAAAAAAGAAAAGTGTCTTTTTAACAATGTAAACTTTTTGAAAATTTTGAAATTATTACCTTTATTGGAAATGTTATACATTGTTTTTTTTTTTTTTTTATAATTTTTTATATTATGATTATTTATTTTTGTACAAACATGAATGCACACATTGACATTTTTCACACTGTTTTTTTTTCTTTGTTTGTTTTCAATAATGATCGGCATTATGTTGTCTTGCTTATGTATTAAGGTTTTGACACAAATTTCACAATTCAAATCAATTCTGATTCACAAGCTTGTGATTCAGTTTGATTTCTAATTCGACTCAAATCAAAATGGATTGTTTTGGATATATATCATGTACAGTACATGCCAAATTTTCTCAAGGAAAAAAATGTATGCTTGTAAAATATTAATGAGTCAGTTGATATGCTTAAATTATACTTTTTATAATAATAAAGTTACAAGTACATAATTATATTTGTACTCCAATTTAAAAAAATAAATAAATAAACAGTGTGTGTGATTTAAATGGTGGCTGTCAAAAAAACAAATTTCTTTAAACATAAATTAAACAATGAAGAACAGTAACAATTATAATGACGTTACATGACATATTGTTTTACAAAAATATTGGGGTCTTTGCATGTTTGAAACACTGATTGAGCACTTACATGAGACAGGATTCAGATTTTGGCAAGTACTATTTCTTTTTACAACCCTCAGATGATCATTCGTGTTTATTTCATGCTGAAACTGGTATTAAAATGGATGAGATTATCAGTTCATGTGTGAGACGCTACAGCGATCTGTCAAATCATTTTGTGAAAATGATAATCAATTAAATTTAAGAAATCAATATTTTTTACCCAGCCCTATAGTGGCTGTGTATTAAAATTTACATGGAATATTATTTGGATATAATTTATTTAGTATTTATTTAGTATATTTAATATTTTCTGTTTATTTTATTTGAATATATTTTGCAAAAAGAAAGACACTGTGGAGTAATACAAGACCTAAAATCAGTCTGATCAGAAACAAGTACTCTGGAAAGCCCATTTACGTTTCTACATGTTTAGCTAAACTTAAGAGCCCCAGCATTTTAAAAATATCTTCAAAAATATAGTAAAACAAACAAAACGAGGACATTCGAAGTGGTTCTCCCTAGCTGAAATGCTCTTAAATCAGCCAAATCATGTTTTTCTTCAAATCTAATAATGTCAAAAGGTTTGTCTGAAGGTTGCATTTTGGGGAGCATCTTAGTATGAGCACCACTGTGTCTGTGAGAGATCCTCACTGATATAACTTAAAAGGTCTGTGTGTGTATCTAAACGTACTTAGCCTTACTTCGAGGACAGATTTGCTGAAACAATGTCATCTGAAGTTAGCTAAATATGACAAAACCTCCTTTTGGGATGCCCATGAAAAGAAAAGTGGTTCGTAAATAAACTAAATAATTCTTTATTTTAAAATGTAGAAAGTTTTCTTTTAGCAAAGGGATACTGCACCACTTTTCCATTTGTGTCCACATATAAGCGTTTATTTACTCTGAGCTAAATTCTGTCTCAAGTAAAATGCCTTCACAGATTTCACTCCTCTCTTTCACTGTTCTTAAATTATTCAGCACACAAAAACATCTCAAACATTTATAAGCCCATTCTTAGAGGGACGCTCATGAGAAGTGTGACCTCCCCGTTTGGCATAAAGGGACTGGCTCAAACCGAGTCGAGATAATGGATCAAAGCATAAACACACCACAGTCTCTTCAGCTGGGATACGCACAGACATGATCCAGGAATTAAACTGAAAAAGAGTCTTTCAGTAATAGCATTACAGAAATGACAGGGAATCAAGTCTATAAAGAGTAGATCGGCTTAAAAAAATATATAATGTGGGGGGAAAAAAAGCAAAGCTGTCAGGGCAAATTCTTTTTTCTTTATTCTTTTATTCCCTTTTCCACATAGAAATCTGAGAACTATCGGAGACAGGATAGAGATCCAGAAAGTGCTGCTCGCAGTAATGGGAATAATAAGGCAGAGAGTTGGTGAGATGGCGGTAAGCTGAGCGTGTCATTACGCATTCATTGAGATTAGGTTATGTCATCTCGAGCTCTCTTATAAAAGAGTGAAATAAAGGGAAAGAAATGAGGATGGAAAGACGGCGCTTACAGTGAATGAATACCGTCTGATTGCAGTAACCGCGCTGCCGCTGTTGGACATTGAGGGCAAGCAGATTGGTTAATTGAAAGTGATCTGCTAATGAGGTAAATTGACTACATTACCCACGTCTGCCTGTCTCTCAGGGATGGCACAATGGGGGCTGAGTTTCTCATGCTGACTGTAATGGTCTCAATTATGTGGTCGTCTGAAACAGTGTGTCTCCGTGGCTGAAAGGTTAAGGACTCGGGCTGTTTCTCTTCTAATGAACCCCCTCCCTGAACTGTCAAACAGCACCTCTCTGCCCCACCACCTCTTCCCCCTCTTTGACTTCTTCTCTACTGCACCTTTTGTAAAGTCATTTTGCTGCCTCTCTCTCACTTCACTCATCTTCACTGGGGGATGTACCGTGGAAAGTAGGAGGAAAGGAGGAATGAAACAAAGTTAAACTGAAAAAGGATAGAAGACGAATAAAAGAAAGGTGGATAAATTTACAAAAGTAAGAAGAACTGAAAAAAATGACTGAAGGATGGTTAGAATGAATGAAGAAAGGAAGAAAGGAAGGAAGGAAGGAAGAAAGAAAGAAAGAAAGAAAGAAAAGAAAGAAAGAAAGAAAGAAAGAAAGAAAGAAAGAAAGAAAGAAAGAAAGAAAGAAAAAGAAAGAGAATGTAACAAATGATTGAATGCATACAAAGATGTATTGAAAAACAGATAAGGCAAAGATGAAAAGAAGACAGAAATTAGTGAATGAAAGGATAGAAAGAATGAGGAAAGGAAATAAAGAATGACTGAAAAGATGAATGAACAAAAAAGAGTGAAAGAAAGAAAGGACGTAAATAAGAATTGAACCAATGAATGATGGATGGATGGATGGATGGATGGATGGATGGATGGATGGATGGATGGAAAAAGTAAAGGAGTGAATGAAAGAATGAATAATGAAAAGAAGGAAGGAAAAAAGTTTAAATGGAAAAAGAATAAAAGATGAATAAACAAATCATGGACGAACTAACAAATGTAGGAAGGGTTGAAAAAAATAAATGATGAGTGAATGAAAGGACAGAAAGACTGAGACTGAAAAAAGGAAATAAAGAATGACTGAAAAGATGAATGAACAAAAAAGAGTGAAAAAAAAGAAAAAAAGAAAGAAAGAAAGAAAGAAAGAAAGAAAGAAAGGATGTAAATAAGAATTGAACCAATAAGGGATGGATGGATGGATGGAAAAAGTAAAGGAGTGAATGAAAGAATGAATAATGAAAAGAAGGAAGGAAAAAAGTTTAAATGGAAAAAGAATAAAAGTTGAATAAAAGAATCATGGACGAACGAACAAATGTAGGAAGGGTTGAAAAAAATAAATGATGAGTGAATGAAAGGACAGAAAGACTGAGACTGAAAAAAAGGAAATAAGGAATGACTGAAAAGATGAATGAACAAACGAGTGAAAGAAAGTGTAACAATGAATCAAGACAAAGAAAGAAAGAAAAAAAAGAAAGAAAGAAAGAAAGAAAGGAAAAATGTAACAATGAATGAAGGATAGATGAAAAAGGAAAACGGAGTGAATAGGGAAAGGATTGAATGAAGAAGAAGGAAAGAAACAGTTTAAATGGAAAAAGAATAAATGTAGGAAGGGTTGAAAGAAATGAATGATCAGTGAATGAAAGGACAGAAAGAATGAACAAAGGAAATAAAGAATGACTGAAAAGATGAATGAACAAACAAATGAGAAAAAGAGATAAACAGATAAGGCAAGGATGGAAAGAAGCCAGAAATGAGTGAATGAAAGGAGAGAAAGAATGGGGAAAGGAAATAAAGAATGACTGAAAAGATGAATGAACAAGATGAAAAAGTAAATGAGTGAATGAAAGAATGAATAATGAAAAGAAAAAAGGTGGAGGGAGTAGGAATGGAAGATGAAAGGACAGATTAATGATGGAAGGAGAGAGGAGGATGAAATCAAGAAAGAAGGAGGGAATAGGAATTAATGTATTGGATTAAACCAGTGAACGAATGATGGGTGGATAAAGGACAGATTGTTGGACAGATTGAACAAAAAAAGAAAGAAAGAAGGTAGGAAGGAACAAATGAATAAATGAATAAATGAATGAAAAAAGAATGTAGCGACACTGAAAAGGAATAATGGATGGATGGAAGGATGGAGGGATGAATGAAAGCAAAGAACGGATAAAAATGAATTATGGAGGGAGAGATGAAATCAAGAAAGAAAGAGGGAATAGGAATTTAATGAATCATTGGATTTAATCAATGATTGAATGATGGGTGGGTGGATGGATGGAAAAAGTGAGCAAAATAATGAATTAATGGAAAAAAGCAAAGAATGAATAAAGGATAACAGAAAAGGAAGAGGAAATGAAAGATGGAAAGAAGAAATGACAGAACAGACAAATGAACAAAGTGAAAAAATTAGGAAGGATAACAAGGTGGAAGATTGACTGAATAGATGAGGAAGTTAATAAATGTACACTAAAAAGAAAGAAGAAGAAACAAATTAATGAAAAAAGGAGTGCAGGAAAGACTGAAACAATGAATAAAAGACAGATGGTTGGATGGATGGAAAGAAGGAGTGAATAAATAAAGTAAGAACAAGAAAATGAGGAGAGAGGAGATATGAATGATGGAAGCAAAGAACAGATCAAAAAATGAATTATAGAAGGAGGGATGAAATCAAGAAAGAAGGAGGGAATAGCAATGAATGAATCATTGGACTGAACCAATGAATGAATGCTGGTTGGACAGATGGAAGGAAGGAGTGAATAAATAATGAAAATGAGGAGGGAGGAGGTATGAATCATGGCAGCAAAGAACAGATAAAAAAATGAATTATGGAAGGAGGGATGAAATCAAGAAAAAAACGAAGGAATATGAATTAATGAATCGTTGGATTGAACCACTGAATGAATAATGGGTGGGTGGATGGAAAAAAAGAGTGAGTGAAAGAATGAATTAATGGAAAAAGGAAAGAATGAATGAAGGATAACAGGAAAGAAAGATAGAAATGAATGATGGAAAGAAGAAAGGAAAGAACAGACAAATTAACAAAATGAAAAAAGGATAAAAAGATGGAAAACTGAATAAATGAATAAGTGAATAATGTACACTAGAAAGAATGAATGAACGAATGAATGAATGAATGAATGAATGGAAAAGGAGTGCAGGAAAAACTAAAACAATGAATAAGAGATGGATGGATGGAAAAAAGGAGTGAATAAATAAAAAGTAAATGAGAAACGGAGGAGGGAGGAGATATGAATGATGGAAGCAATAAACAGATAAAAGATTTAATTATGGAAGGAGGGATGAAATCAAGAAAGAAGGAAGGCATAGGAATGAATGGGTAGGACTGAACCAATGAATAAATGATGGGTGGATGGATGAGGGGAAAAAGAAGTGAAAGAATGAATAAAGGATAAAAGGAAGGGGAAATGAAAGATGGAAAGAAGAAATGAAAGAACAGACAAATCAACAAAATGTAAAAATAAAGAGAGATAAAAAGATGGAAGATTGACTGAATTGAATAAATGAATGAATGAATGAATAAATAGAAGGAAGAAACAAAGGACTAATGAATGAAAAACTAAATGTAGAAATGACTAAACAATAAATGACAGATGGTTGGATGGAGGGAAAGAAGGACGGGATCAATAATGAAAAGAAGTAATGAGGAAAGGAGGAGGTATGAATGATAAATTGAAAGAACAGATAAAAAAGAATGGATTATGGAAGGAGGGAATAGGAATGAATGAAGGGATTGAACAAATGAATAAATTACAGGTGGGTGGAAAGAAAAAAAAAGGCATGAGTGAAAGAACAAACAAATGAATGGAAAGAAGGAAAGTATGTGTAAAGAAAGGGAGGAGGAATGATTGATAAAAGGAAATGAAAGAAACAATGAGTAAATTAAAGAAGGATTAACAGAGAATGACATTTAAAAATGGAAGGAATGACTAAACCAATAAATGAAAGACTGTAGTATGGAAAGAATAAGGAAAAGTCAATTAATGAATGAATGAATGATTGAACCAATGAGAAAAGGAACAGGAATAAATAGAGGCATAAATGAAGGTACGAAGGACTGAATCAATCAAAGACTGAAGGAATGAAGTCAGTAAGAACATTTAGATGTTTCTTGTGTCTGTGCTCGCAGGAAACAGAGATCCTGAACACCGCAGTGCTCAATGGGAAGACGGTGGCGGTGCCAGTGAAGGTGGTGACGGTGGGCACAGACGGGACAGTTACAGATGTGTCAGACGCTGTGCAGTGCCAGTCCACTGATGAGGACGTGGTTAAGGTCAGTTCTCTGCATGATTGTTCTTGCCCTCTTCAATTACTATACTTCAATAAAATGAGCAAAATGAACCAAAGCATGTTATGTCATATTGACTTTTAATCAATATGACAAGATTCAAATGAAGCTCACAGTAAATTTCAAGTTTTCCCCATGATTAATGGTGGTGATAATTATTCATCATGTTTATTAGAATTGTAGAAATGCTTCAAGAATCAATCTGAACTTGAACGGATCTGTTTGAAATTAAAAATAAATTAAAATGCATCTCAGTGACAGTCCTCAGTCATCCCTCAGTTGATCTCAGACACTTGTGTGAAGTAGTTCTTTATTTCTATATCAGCACATCAGCAAGATGCAATGTCCCTTGTGTTAAAAAAAAAAAAAAGAAAGAAAAAGAAAGAAATTCGCAGGTAGCATACTTTAAAAAGTACTTTTTTACTGGAAATAAAAATATACAGTAAATGTGAACTGAACATGATTTTGGACACTTAAAGAAATAGTTCACCCAAAATTGTACGTTTGCTGACGATTTACTCCATATGTAGATGAGTTTGTTTCTTCATTGGAACAGATTTGAAGAAACCATTTTTTCACTGGGAAAAAAAAAAAGAATATTATGGATAGAGGACTCATTTTTTAGCTGGATCAATGGTTTGAAGTTAAAAGGGTCTTTATGGATTTGTTTCTTGTGTACATGCAGCTTTTCACTTCACAAGATTGTTTGGATTATAATGATGTTTTATCAGCTGTTTGGACTCTCATTCTGACGGCACTCATTCACTGTATTGCATCCACTGGTGAGCAAGTGATGTAATGTTAATTTCTCCAAATCAAACGATTAACTGCAATTAATCGCATCTAAAATAAAAGTTTTTGTTTACATAATATACATGTATATACTGTGTATATTTATTATGTATATGTAAATACACACACATACAGTAAATATTATATATATATATATATATATATATTATAAAACATATTTTTCTTAAATATATACACGGATGTGTGTATATTTATATATACCTAATAAATATATATAGTACACACATAAATTATGTAAAAAAAAAAACTTTTATTTTGGAATTAATTGTTTGACAGCACTAGAAGAAACAAACTTATCTTACATTGGCCTGAGGTGAGTAAAATGTCAGCATTTTCTTTTTGGGGTAAACTATTCCTCTAATTTTATGTTATTTGCAGTTAAATGACAATATGTTATAGTTTACATTTAAATGCAGTTAGCTTAATGTTTTTTGATCCACTTAAGTAGGACTTTTAATTACTTCTATTGTGTCTTTGGTTATGTTCTGTTGAACATACTGACAACCAATGATGGTAACTAAAATATACATAATGTCATTTCTATTTAAACTTGTATGCCATGTTTTGAAATATAACGTTAAATGTACTGAATAACACAATGATCTATAATCAAGTACTACACATGTGCTTTAGTATGTTTTAGTAACAGATCAAAATAGGTGTACTTTTTTAAAGGGGTCATCAGATGCCCATTTTCCACTAGTTGATATGATTCTTTAGTTTCTTAATGAAAAGTCTATAATATACTTTGGTTAAAATTCTCAGTGGTAGTGTAAAACAACACACTGTTTACCATGTCAAAATGAGCAAAAATCAACCCATTCTGAGGGGATTGTTCCTTTAAATGCAAATGAGCTCTGCTCGCCCCGCCCCTCTCTTCTCTCTGTGGAGTGACGAGCCTGTTTACTTTAGAGGCATTCAGCGCATTTAGGCGTGAAACTAAAACTAAAACATGTTTCCGAAAACACATTATTCGGAAAGGTGATTGAAGAAATTCATAAAAAAACCTTATACTCAACACCACTGTAGGTAAAGCTGGATCACAAATGATTTGCGTGAACATAGATGCATTAGATCGGGAGGCGCATTCCCTTCACGAACAAATGTAATCCACTGCATCTTCAGTGGCTCAGATGTCGGGAGTAAATGAAAATCGCTATGTTAATTATTACATCCAGCAACACAACACCTCAATCGCTTAATCAGAGATATTCTTGTCTAACTTACATCCCTGCTCTGGCATCAAAACAATGGAGGTTGGACTGTTACAGCTATTGTAGGATGGGTCTGAGATAAGAGCTCATGTCAATCAACTATCGTGGGAGCGGCCTCTGTGGGTGTGACGCCACACCGACAGGCATCTGAGAATGGCTCGATTTGAAAAAGGGCATATTATTTTTTACAGATTAATTCAAAACCACTGCATGGATTTTTATCATTATAGTGTAGATTTGTACATACACTGCCAACACACATTAATGTTCAAACAACATGTAAAAGTGAACTTGACCCCTTTAAAACATGTAACAAAATTGTTTAAAAAATGATTAAAAGCATACTTTAAGGTAAATCTTTTCATTTGACTTTATTATATAGTAAACATTTTAAAAGAAACATGAAAGTCTCTCTCTTCACGTACATGTAAGTGGCTGCTTATTTTTTGTAATATTATCTGCAAGTGCAGAATAAGATTTTAAGATTTGAAGTACACTGTAACTGCACATTTAGTACAATTAAGCATATTTCTTATTCCCAAGTGGTTCATGACCATTGTGTTTTTCTATAATTTTCTATAATTCTTGGCTTTTTGGGTTTCTTCCAAATGCCTCCAGCTGGATCTCAGTCACGTATGAGCTCAGATTCAATCATAGCGTATATAATTATGATATGTTTGATTACGCTTGAGACGAAATCTGCTGAAGCTTGTTTCTAAACAAGTCTGGATTTTTGTGCTAGAAATGATCATTTGTGTTTGACAGGCCTATTAAGTTAAGGTTGTTTAGACAGAAAATTCTCTAATTTTAAATGACCCAAAAGATGCAATCAGCTTCCACTGTGGGAGTGATTTAATGCCTGCGACATTCATAAGAATGTTTTTAATTGCTAATTTCAGTGTATTTCTTCACAGTTAAAAACACAGCTGTGCTTCAGCTAAAACTCTCTCTGAAAAAGCATTAAAGGCTTTGGTCATATGCAAATGATCAAAACGTTGTATATGTTTACATAGACTGCAGTAATCCAACTTTCGGCCTAACATTTCATTCATATTCATGAGTAAAAGTTTTAGCTTATCCCAGTTCATACTGTAGCTGAAAATGTGTGAATTACCTCAGATATGCTGTGGAAATGGAATATGTGCAGTTATTACCTTAAGGAGCTATTTCTACCTGATAGGATCCTTAAAATGACTTCCGTTGGTTTAATCTAATGTAGTCAGGCTGATTCACTCATTAAATAACCAGGTAATAAAACCAGGTAATTTAGATGTCACCACAGGAAGCACATATTTAGCCTGAAGTTAGAGTGTCCCTCCACTTTAAAACTTAACTTTGAACTGTTAATTTTACCAAAGACGGGGGAGTGTTTGTAAAACCGGTCATTATTTAGTGATGCTTGAGGTACAGAAATTACATACTGCAGCTTCAAACGATCTCCTTTATGTGGCCTGACTAGAACAATGCAGGGCAATAAATTATTTATCACCTGCTTTGTGCAAATGCTGCAGTAAAAACTATTAATTAGTTAGCTGTAAGTTACCTTACCATCTATGTTGAAAAATTGTAAATGATTTAACATTGCAATTTATGCAAACTGTAAAAGATGTAAAATACTGTTAAATTTATGTTTTTTGCAAATAAAAAAACACTCCTTGCTTTGACACATTATTATATATTTATTTATTTATATATTTATATATATTATATATTTTATATAAATCCTTTTAGAATATTATGTTATTATAATTGTATAAACATTTTTATCTTATTTTTGTTATCAGTAATTAATATTAGGGTGTTTTGAGACATTTTATGTTATTTGATTAATGTTTATTTCAGTCTTTTAGTGTGCATTGAGTGTCAGCTCTACACGAATATCAACTTTTTTAATGTTTTGTTACTTCTAGTAGATATACAGTAGTCAACATTTGTGGTGTTGAGTATAAGGTTAAATTTGTCCTAAAACCAAAAAGAATACCTGTTCTTGTCTTAGGACAACTTTGATGAACTTTTTTTGATCCACTTCAGATGCTGACTATTGTGTATATATATATATATATATATATATATATATCTCAAGGCTACGTTTATTTGATTAAAAATGCAGACAAAAAACAGTAATATTGTGAAATATTGTTGCAATTTAAAATAGTCGTTTTCAATTTTAATATACTTTAAAATAGAATTTATTCCTGTGTTGCAAAGCTGAATTTTCAGCATAATTTCTCCAGTCTTCAGTCTTATATGATCCTTCAGAAATCATTTTAATATGCTGAGTTCTTATCAATGTTGTAAACATTTGTGCTGCTTCATATTTATTTATTTATTCATTCATTCATTCTGTGATACTTTTTTTCAAAATTCTTTGATAATTGAAACATTAAAAAGAAGATCATTTATTTAAAATAGAAATCTTTTGTAGCAATATACACTGTTTAAAGGATGTGTTAAATTAATTGGTAAAAATGATAGTAAAGACTTTTGTTACTATTGTTGTTAGAAAAAAAAAAAAAATATATATATATATATATATATATATATTTTTTTTTTTTACTTTTTGTTCATCAAATAATCCTGAAAAAAAGAATCACAGGTTCCAAAAAAAAATTGTAAATATTAAGCAGCACAACTGTTTCCAACATTGATAATAAATCAGCATATTAGAATTATTCGAGTAATGACTGATGAAAATTCAGCTTTGCATCACAGAAATAAATTATATTTTAAAGTATGCGTAATATTTCATAATATTACTTTTTGTTTTGTTTTGTTTTTTGTGGTTTTCTTTTTGCTTAAATTTGCCAAAATTTGCTATTGTGGAGATTTTTTAATGAGTTAGTATCATCAAGTATCATCAAATAATTTCCATCTTGGCCTACACACAATCCCCTCACTTTGACTTCAAAATCCTAATTTTAACAAATTGTTTTAGTAGTTCACTTACTTTTACAGTAACACAGGTGTTCTAAGGAAACTGAGAATAAAGCATTTACTCAATCAAACTTCAGCTGACCATGTGAAAATATCTCTATGAAACATAAGCGTCATGACAAATCGTTTTAACTGAAGGGGATTTGTGTAAAGTATACAGGTGTGACATTGTAGCTAAATAATGGATGACTGGGCGTACACATTAATGCATAATGGATTTGCTTGGATCACAATGACTTTAGTGGGTTAGAAAGATAACCATTTTGATATGAATTTTCCATTTCCTTGGAGAGTGATGCTCCGTGTGCTTTTTAAAGAGCTATATAATAAAATAAGGAACTAGCTGTTATAAGGAGTGTGGCAGGTTGGAAAATATTTTGTTTCCCCAGAGAGTGAAGGGAGAAAAAAAAAAAGCAATTTTCTTCCTATATCATGACTACCAATTTGGTTATTGGATCATTATGTACCATTTTGGATCATTTTCTCCCAATTAATTTAATACAGAAACCCATCAGCCTCCCCCGTAGTCACAACAATAGATAGTTAAAGAAAATAAATCTAATGCATAATGGACTAAAATTACAAAATTTCTAGCTCGAACGCCAGTGCCAAAATGCTGAATAGCTATATTATGCTGCATTATATCATGCTCTTACATGCTAAATAGAAAACATTAGCATTTTTATCCTTATTAGTGATTTAACAGTGCTACAATTGCTACACACTAGTTATGCATTCATGTGCTGTTGCTAGTTGTTCATTCTTCTTTTTTTTTTTTCCACTAAGCTATTCTGAAATGCTGACTAAAATACTTACAGCAGATCTTTATTTTGAAATAAACTGTGAAGCAGTTGTTTGCTGACACAAGGTCACGCATTCTGCATGATTTCAGACTTGCTGTTGGTTTGTTTGATCTGGTTTACAAATGTAACCTGCTCGAGTTACTAGCCACACAACTCAATATGTCTGAAGTGTGGACTGTAAATACATCTCTTTTGATTTGTCACAAATTGTGAAAACGTTGGCAAGTAAGGTCATTCTGACAACTTCAAATCAAAGCGCATGAAGTTCTTTCAATCTTGTCACAAACAGCTGAATCAATTTCCAACTTCTGAGAACTTCAAGAGCATATACGAGTGTTTGATAGTTGACCTTGATTAAAGTATGTAATTCTCACTCATCATATTTCAGTTTTGAAATTCCTGGTAGCTGTGCGCACTTGACATGTGTACTTGTACAAATAAGAGCACTTCCTACACATCCAATACACAATGTGTTCACAGGAGGTGCTTATTTTATTTAGAGTTTTTCTTTTTTGGCCTTCTGCCATTTTTCTTCCCTATAGCCTTGATATTTTTTCTGCAAATGTTTCCCATTTTTTCCCATAATGTAATTGATCTAATATTGCTTATTCAAAAGCAATGCATTTACTGCAACACTTCAAAAAGTATTTGTAAAAATACTTTTATATACTTTTATAGAGGAAATTCAAAACAATACTGTATTTTGGGGTTTGGGGTCTGTAATAATTTTGAAAGAAGTCAAGCATTTATTTGATGAAAATTACAGTAAAAACAGTAATATTTTTAAAATATTATTACAGTTTCCTTTTTTTATTAATGCTGAAAACAGTTGCTTAATATTTTTTGGAAACCATAATACATTTCTTTCCTTCATTTTTTTTAAAGAAAGTTTAAAAGAACAGTGTTTATTGGGAATTTTTTGATAACAATCTGTCTTATTGTCGCTTTTGATTAATTTAATGCATACTTCCTGAATAAAAGTATTAATTCTTACAGACCTCAAAACTTTGACAATCTTTCTGCTTGTTCAGTTCACTTTATTAGATGAGCTAATGCAACACTTGCAATTCATAAAGTTTTTGTCACTTTATTTGTAATTGCATGCAATCCACTCAAATGTGTGAAATGGAAGTTTACTCAGTTTAATTGTGTTGGGACTATGTGAATAGTTGCTGGCATTAACTGAACCTGGGCATGGGATTTCAAGGTGCCAGCATGCTTTGCATGAAGACTAAATCTTGAAATGAAGCATTATATTTGAGGTGTTTTTGAACAAGATGACGAAGGGGAGAATTTTTTTTTGCACTCAGTGTTTAATGTTCCATTATGTTGGATTTTGCAAGTTTGTGTTGTTGTGGAGATTGAGTTAATGTGATGAAAAGTGAAGCTTGTGCTCAAGAAAGTGTTGATAAAGGATTATGCTTGATGTTTCTTTTTTAATGACAAATTACTTTTTGCCTAGTTTTTTTTTTTTTTTTCTAGGGCTGTACACTGCATACCTGTATGTTAAAGAAAAAGATGCATTTAGAATGCTAATGTGTGCTGTTGCTAACTACAAGTAACTGCAGGAGGTTACTAATTTGAATTACTTTGATGTAATTTTATTAAGGTTTACTGAACTCCGCTACGTAAAGTATTTAATTTGCATCTACAAATCCAACTTGGGTTATTTGACAACCCAGCGCTGGGTAAATATTGGACAGAACACATGCTGGGTTATTTTAACCTAGCTGGTTGGGTTAAATGTTTTTACTAAACATGCTGGGTTATTTTATTTAAGTAAACTATTGTTTCAAAATTATTATATTGCTGGTTTAAAATGGACTGGAACTTATATGTTACGGAGTGACTGACGTGGGCGGATCCATCTGCATAGCTTTATTGATAAACATGGTCAAACATAGTCAGGGTCGAACATTGGCAAATAGGTATATTCTGGCAAGACACAAGAGTAATCCATAAGGCAGGCGAGGGTAATTTAGCGGCGAATGTAATCCAAGGGGCGAGGCAAACGGATATTTCAAATAGACAGGCTAGAGTTCATTCGAGGGGTGAACAGAGTCCGAAACGACAAGGCAAAGGGTTAAATCCATGACAGGCGAAAAGTCCAGGGCAGGCAGAAAGCAGACAATAAGATATAACCAGGCTAGAAAACTCTTCCCTTAAGAATTAAACTGTAGCAGTAATGTAAGACTTCTGTACGCAGATGATCTCAATTATGACTGGGTATCCTCTTTGCATGTCAAAACTACTGTGCCAGTTTTATTGTTGTCATTAATCAGGATGGACTCATTTGCTGAATGCTGAATAGGCGTTATATCTCTAAACGTTGATGTGGGTGGATACTATCAAGAGCGTTTAGTCTGTACAAGCTGTGCGTACTCTGTATACCTAAGCATTTGAGAAAAAGAGTTTGGGGACCGGCTAAATATTGACAATACTATAAATTCCCTTGTCATTTGAGGTGTAACATAAAGCTTAAGATAATGAAATATTCATGTAACTGTCTGTAAATGATATATTTGTGAAATAACGGTTAATCTGTGCGTTATGGAGGAATTCAGGTGAGCAGATCAACAGCAGCTTTTGCTGTTGTGCTCTACTGCTGTGAATTGTCATTATTGCTGTGCTTTCTCATTGGTTTGTTGGCATGCGGGTGGTTTCATTCAGGCTGGGCCAAATATATTGATTTCTGGATTGTAATTCTCATTTTTACGAAACAATATTGATTCTTAAATCCCAATAATTGATTAATCTAGCCTGTTTTCAGTTAATGAATAGAACATTGTAACGTTCCTCCTATCCAATAAATCATGATCATAATAAGTTTTGTGCTTTGTTACTTTTGATATGAAACAAAGTCTTTGATTTAAATTTCTGTCCATTTTATTATAGTATTCAAACTGTAAATGGCGTTTTGGTGCTGTTTAATGTGTAGTGACAGATCACTGTTGTGCCTCAGTTCAAGAGAAGTGACAGCATGTAACAAACATGAACTGATCATCTCCTCTGTTTAAATACCAGTTTCAGCACGAAATAAACATGAATAAACATGCGAAGGAATGTAAGAAAGAGTGCAACTTACCGAAATCTGTATCCTGTCTCGTGTAATCACTCAATTAGTGTTTCAACTGTGGAAAGACATCAATATAACAGCTTGTTAATGTCACGTTTACTTCAGAAAAAAACATATTTGGTGACCATAAACTCTTTAATCAGCTAGAAAAATTAAATCTAGGGCCACATTTATTAACGGTTTGCACCAACGCAAATTGTGTTTTGGCATTGAAATAGTACAGGATTTAATAAGAAACATAGTGAAGAATTAGCATTGAAAAGGCATGGAAACAGTATTTTTGCACCTTACTTTATTGAATATGCATTTGTAGGAGTTTCCATTTCAGACACAAATTTAATGGGAGGAGAGTATTAAAACTAATCAAGCGACTTGATTCACTAAAGTTTTGGTTGTCCAATTACTGGTATTTGCACCCCAAAAAAGCATGTCTTAAAGCAGGCACTGCTTTGCACTTCTCTTGGTTGATTCCACTGGTCATTATGTAAATGAGATGTCATGTCTGTGTTTTTTAATTAGCGTGTTGTCAGTAAATCACCTGCAGAAATGTCAACGTCCGTCGGCGCTGTTTTGGAATTGTGCTCTTGTGGTAGTTTGCCCTGTTTAGTAAATCTGTCCCCTAGCGTGCTAAATATATGCATGCAATATAACATTTTCATTATAATTTCTATTGTTTTTTTATTGTTTAATTTTTGGAATAAATCCAGTTTTTATGACAGCCACCATTTAAATGTTTATCTTGCAAAAAAAAATGTAATTATGTAATTGTAACTTTATTATTATAAAAAAAAACTTCACTGAGTATAATTGAAGTGTTTGTATACAAATTAGTTTTTAGCCTTCAATATTTGTGTAATGTAGTACCAACTGACTCTCATGTATATTTTACAGTAGTGACTGAGAGATAATTTTTTCGTGAGAAAATTTAATGTACTATACCTGATATATATCCGAAATAACTGTTACTGAATTGAATCGGAAATCGAATTGCAAGCTTGTGAATCAGAATCAAATCAAATCATGAAATTCGTGCCAGTGTATATATCGCTCACACAAGAACAAAAATGTGCAATTGCTGCCAGATCTCAGTTACCGAAAATCACATTGTATTTGATTCAAATCTTGACTAAATCAAAATTTCAAATTTCCAAAAAAAGTGTTCACAAGCAAAGAAAATTTTTAATGTTGCTGAAATCATATCTTAGACATACAGAATGTTGAAGGCACACATCTGGAAACATGCTTGAGTAAACTAATCAAAGTAAACATTGCTGAGGATTTTTATTTTTCCATTTGTTTTCACCATGCTTGAGAAATCTTGTGTGTGACGTGCGTGTACATATCTGTGTACGCATGTGGAAATGCACTGCCAGCTAATTGCTATTCCTGGCAACAGCCCTACTTTTAAATTGAAACCTGCCGTTGCATTTTTAATTTGTCATCTTTGATCAATTTAACAGCATTCCTAGTTAAAGAAATTTATGTGCATAAGACAAAAATATATTTAGTGCTTAGTATGAATAAGCAGTCTGATGGGGACAGCCTTCGTGTGACTCACTGTAGAGTATTTGTGTATTGAACTTAAATAAACTAGAAAAATATGACTAATTTCTGTTTTATCATAAGAATAAAAAAAGCCTCTTAAGTCAGGAGAGCACTTGGGCATCTTAAAATAGATACATGTCTCTTCAGATTTTGAGCAGTGATGTATATAATATATAGATTGCAAGAACATATGATAATGCACTCTTGGAGTAAGCTAGTGAAAACTTGTGAAGGTTGTGTGCAGTATCAGCAGTGTTACGTTGGGCACATAAAATAATAGTGCCCAATCAAAATGGCATCTTTGAATACATTTAAACCTAGAAGACTGCAAAGCATCTGTAATAAAAACTGAAATTTATTGACCAAACGGTTGTGAAAACAGCATGTGTGTATTCGAGTGGGTTGGTGTGTGTAATGTCTGTGTGTGTGTGTGTTAGGAATCAATGATTCTTGGGCCATATACCATGATGCTGTATAGAGTGGAGCGCACAGGGGAGTGTTATCTGGGAATCTTTCAATAGAGCCAGTGAGATGTTTGATGTAAAGCACTATTGGGAGCCAGTCAGGTAAAACTGATGACCGCATAAAAAGGTGAGTTTAGATTACAGGTTCTCCCGAAAGGAGTGACACAGACAGTCAATGTGGAGCTACATTAGTAGTCCAACCATGTCCAGTGTAGCAGATGAAGTGTTTAACATAAATAGGAGGAAGTAAAAGTTGAATGTACTTTTCTTGGATGTATTTCACCTTTGATTATAAATAACTCGCTCCTTCACTGAGGACCCACACAGTTGTAGTTTAAGACCCGGTTAATTGTGCTGTCAGACCTGCTCAGTCAAACACATGTACGAGCTGCCCGTTCATGGTCCGGCCCTCTCGCTCCTCAGATGGCTGCTTGATTGGATGTGTCTGACAGGTAGTTAATTTTCCAGACTGAATAGTCATGGCTGTAACATTGTGGTGGGAGATTCTCCAGTCTATGGCAGTGATTAATGATGACGCCCTGTGTGTTGTGTGTTTGTGTGCCTGTGTGTCCGTAACAATAGATTTGAGCCGTACAGCACTGGAAAGAGTTAGTGGAATAGTTGAAGTGTGCTGTATCAAAAATACAGCAAGTTATTTACTTGCTATAATTTACTATTTAGTAAAAGGCAAGTTGCAATAAAACTGTGATGCATTTATTTACACAAGGAACAAAAAACAAGTCTGAACAGAATGTCTAACTTGATCATTTAAAGATAAAAGTACAAAATAATGTTGTAAATAACTAAAGTAAATACATTTGAATATAAATTGAAGTCAGTGAATATGTCGTCTTTTGTGCAGAGATTGCCACTGGAACGCATCACACATTATACAATGATAAGTATAAAAAGAACATCCCAAAACAAATCTGTAAAGTCTATTATAAACCGTATTAAGTGGAGCAGGATCTGATGTTGATGCCGTTTGATGAACAACATCACAGTACTCAAGGATTGAAAGTACAAGTTGAGAGGCAAGATTCTTACAAATACTGAATAAAAAAGACAATTTTGAGATTGATGTAAAGTACCAATTCCAAAATTGATTTTATGTAGAATATGATTAATATGTGACTTAAAGGAAAGTTCAGATTGAAGCCATGCACCAATTTGATAATATAAAATTTATGCGAAGGAGTACTGTCTTTACATGATACAACACAAGAACAAATTTTGGATTTAAGACTGCCTTATTTAGAACTAATTTATTATCTAAAAGCCAATTTTGTAAAATATTAAAAACATACTAAAGAGATAACTGAATTTGAAAAAATATCAGAATTAGATACATATATGTTGGTGTCACCAGCATAACATTACAGGTTGAACATTACAATTATTGAAAATTAACGGTAAATTATTAAAATAAATAGAAAAAAAAGTGGTCCCAATACTGAACCTTGGGGCACACCTCTGTGTTGAACCAAAAAATCGGATTTATTACCATTTAATACTACACATTGTTTTCTGTTATGCAGGTATGAATTAAACCATATAATTGGATTTTCAGAAAGACCAATAGCATGAAGTTTATCTAAAAGTAACAAAAAGCTTTAGATAAATCAAGGAAACTACATTTAGTTTAAATAGTTTACTTCTACAGTGTATATGTAATATTTACTTTTATATGTGACCCTAAACCACAAAACCAGTCATAATGGTCAATTTTTTGAAATTGAGATTTATAAATTATCTGAAAGCCATTGGTTTATGGTTTGTTAGGACAGGACAATATTTGGCCAAGATGCAGTTATTTGAAAATCTGGAATCTGAGGGTGCAAAAAAAAAATCAAAATATTTAGAAAAAAATTTTTTTAAGTTGATTTAAAAATCTATAATTTTAATCCACAATCTATTGTTGGCTATTGCTACAAATATACCCATTCTACTTATGACTGGTTTTGTGGTCCAGGGTCACATATATATTTTTAATTCAGTTTCTGTTTTAAAGAAATAATATGCATCAATTTATTTTTTGATATTCCTGAAGTTCTTTTTTAGTGATTGATTGCATGTCTCACTCAGTATAGTATTTTTTTGTAGTCTTGTAGTATTTTTATACTTATTAAACTTTGATGAAAAGGAGAAGTTCACTTCCAGAACAAAAATTTACAGATAATGTACTCACCCCCTTGTCATTCAAGATGTTCATGTCTTTCTTTCTTCAGTTGTACAAAATGAAATTATATTTTTTGAGGAAAACATTTCAGGATTTCTATCCATATAGTGGACTTCCATGGCGCCCCCGAGTTTGAACTTCCAAAATGCAGTTTCAATGCAGCTTCAAAGTGCTCTAAACAATCCCAGGGAGAGGAAGAAGGGTCTTACCTAGCAAGACGATGTGTTATTTTCTAATAAGAATGGCAATTTATATATACTTTTTAACCTCAAATGCTCGTCTTGTCTAGCTCTGCGTGAACTCTGTGTATTCCGGTTCAAGACAGGTTGAAAAACTCCTATCTCATTTTCTCCTCCAACTTCAAAATCATCCTACATCGCTGCAGAAGGACCAACCCTGTGTTTACAAAGTGAACATGGAAAGAAAATTAAATGCCCTTTACAAAAAAAAAAAAAAAAAAAAAACTAACTGTCATGAAATGGAATAAACAAGAGTTCACGCAGAGCTAGACAAAGCAAGCAATTGAGGTTAAAAAAGTATATAAATTGTATTTTTTTTTTTGTTTTTTTTTTTTAGAAAATAACCGATTGTTTTACTAGGTAAGACCCTTCTTCCTCAGCTGGGATCATTGAGAGCCCTTCGAAGCTGCTTTTAAACTGCATTTTGGAAGTTCAAACTCAGGTTTACAATAGAAGTCCACTATATGGAGAGAAATCTTGAAATGCTTTCCTCAGAAAACATAATTTCGTTACGACTGAAGAAAGAAAGACATTAACATCTTGGATGACAAGGGGGTGAGTAAATTATCTGTAAATTTTTGTTCTGGAAGTGAACTTCTCCTTATATATAACTATATACATACATACATAAATATAACTAATGGCATTTGTAAAAAGTCCCCTTTAGATTTGGTTTATGAACAAGTTTGTAGTTAATAAGATCTTTCTCCATCATTTACTGATAAATGAGACCCTCACTACATAATTACAGTTATTACAGTGGTTCCAGTGGACATATAAACAGAGTTCATCCTGCATTTAATTGCTATTGCAAATAATTACAAAAATGACAAAGAAGTGTTATTGTAACGGGGTGAGTGAGACGAGAGGCGAGCGGATCCATGTGCACGCTTTTATTGAAGGGACGAGACAGATACATAGTCGAAAAACAGGCAGGGTCAAAGCAAACGGCAAACAGGTGTGTAAGAGGCGAAACGAGAGAATGGTCCAGTAAGGCGAGCGATAGTCCGAAAAGGCAGGCGGCTAGACAGTCGATAACGAGAAAACCAGGCGAGAGATCAAAACTAGGAACAGGGCACAAGAAACTAGGAAACGCTAATGATGGGAATAACTACAATACGACAATTCAACAATCCGTGACTTGCAAGGGGAACGTCCGGGGTTTTTATAGTGAGCCTGATTGGCTACCGGAGGCAACGCAAAGGGCGCGGTGGAGGATGGGAGATGCAGTCCGAAGTGCAAAGTAACAGTCAGAGTGTAATGGAAAGGTGAGAGTGACATCTGGTGGTGGGCGGTCCGCAGAGCACCGACCAGATTCGTGACATAGCCCCCCCCCAAGGAGCGGCTTCCAGACGCTCGAAGGAAACAACAGACCAGGGGAGCGGTGGGGCGGGAGCGAGACAGGGCGAGGGCTGGAGGACCAGGTCCATGTGGGAAGCCCAGAGATTGAGGCAGGACCGACAGAGCAGGTACCCTCCAGGGTGGGGCCGGAGGTGGAGCAAGAGCCCTCCAGGCCGGAGGCGGAGCAGGAGGCGCAGGAGCCCTCCAGGGCGGAGCCGGAGGTGGAGCAGGAGGTGCAGGAGCCCTCCAGGGTGGAGCCGGAGGCGGAGCAGGAACCCTCCAGGGCGGAGGCGGAGCAGGGGCCCTCCAGGGCAGAGCCAGAGGCGGAGCAGGCAACGCAAGAGCCCTCCAGGGCGGAACCGGAGGCGGGACAGGCGATGCCAGAGCCCTCCAGGGCGGAGCCGGAGGCAGAGCGTGAGGCGCGGGCGCCCTCCAGGGTGGAGCAGGGGGCGCAGGAGCCCTCCGAGGCGGAACAGGAGGCGGGGCGGTCCTCCAGGGCGGAACAGGAATCTGCGTCACGGTCTGGGACCTGGGGAAAGCAGGGACAGAGGAGGCAGACAGAATAGGGGGAGAAGGCGCAGCAGCCCTCCGGGGCGGAACAGGAGGCGGAGCAGGAGGTGCCGCAGCCCTCCGGGGCGGAACAGGAGGCGCAGCAGCCCTCCGGGGCGGAACAGGAGGCTGCGTCATAGACTGGGACCTGGGGAGAACAGTGACAGAGGATGCAGACAGAAAAAAGGGAGAAGCAGAGAGTTTAGCGGTTAACGCCCCCTCCATAAGAGGTTCTACGGCAGATGCCGACACCTCTGGAGGCACTGGCGCAGCTTCTACGATGGGGAAGGCCTCTGGAGCAGACTTGAGACCAGACGGGACCTCTGAAGCAGGCTTGTGATCAGAGGGGAGCTCTGGAGCAGGCTGGAGACCAGACGAAAGCTCTGCAGCAGGCTTAAGATCAGAGGGGAGCTCTGGAGCAGGCTGGAGACCAGACGAGAGCTCTGCAGCAGGCTTGAGCAGGGACTCTGGAGCAGGCTTGAGATCAGAGAGGGACTCTGGAGCAGGCTTGAGATCAGACGGGAGCTCTGGAGCAGGCTGGAGACCAGACGAGAGCTCTGCAGCAGGCTTGAGATCAGAGAGGGACTCTGGAGCAGGCTTGAGATCAGAGAGGGACTCTGGAGCAGGCTTGAGATCAGACGGGAGCTCTGGAGCAGGTTTGAGATCAGACGGGAGCTCTGGAGCAGACTGGTGAACAGACGTGGCCTTAGGAGTTGATTTGTGAACAGACGTGACCTCAGGAGCTGACTTGTGAACAGACGTGACCTCAGACGAGATGTGACGGGGCTCTGGAGGGTCAGACGAGGCGTGACTTGACTCTGAACGGTCAGACGAGGCGTGACTTGACTCTGGGCGGTCAGGCGGGACGTGACTTGGGCCGTCAGACAGGACGTGACTTGGGCCGTCAGGCGGGACGTGACTTGACTCTGGAACAGCAGCAATAACTTCATTTGGCTCATGAAGATCAGCTGTGGTTTGACTTAGTTCGTGGAGATTGGCCGTGACTTGACTTGATTCGTGAAGCTCAGTCGTGAACTGACTTGACTCCTGGAGATCAGCGGTGACTTGACTTGGCTCATGGAGATCAGCGGTGACTTGATCTGACACGAGAAGACCAGCGGTGACTTGAACTGGCTTGTGAAGAGCAATGACTTTACTTGACTCAGGAACCACGGCCTTGACGTTGCTTAACTCAGGAACCACGGCCTTGACGTTGCTTGACGCAGGAACGACCGCCTTGACGTTGCTTGACGCAGGAACGACCGCCTTGACGTTGCTTGACGCAGGAACGACCGCCTTGACGTTGCCGGACTTGGAAGCTTGACTGGACTCTGGAGTAGCGGCTGAAGCTTGACTTGGCTCTGGAAGTTCAACGGTGACTTGACTCGGCCCTGGAAGTTCAGCTGTGACTTGGCTTGACTTATGGAGCACAGCTGTGACCTGGCTTGACTCGTGGAGCACAGCTGTAACTTGGCTTGACTCGTGGGGGACAGCTGTATCTTGGCTTGACTCGTGGAGAACAACAGCTTTGGCTTGACTTGACTCCATTGCTTGAGTTGACTTGGAAGCCTGACTTGACCCCGAGGTAGCCGCCGCGGCGTGAAGGAGTGCCATTTTAGCTGCCCATACTGTCATTAGAGGTGTGTCCAGCACGTGGGCCATCATGACCACAGGTGGCGTCCAGGTGCTGACCACAGGTTCTGGAGTGGCAGCCATCTTGTGGAGCGGCTTGGAGACAGCGGCCATCTTGTGCAGTGGCTCTAGCGTGGCAGCCAACTTGTGCAGTGGCTCTGGCGTGGCAGCCATCTTGTGCAGTGAATCAGGAAAGATGGCTTTAACTTGACTTGAAACAGAAGCGACAGCAGTAATTTGACTTAACACAGGAACAACAGTTCTGGCTTGATTTGAAACAGGAAACACAGTTTTAGCTTGACTTGCCTTAAGAGCGGTTCTGACTTGACTTGACGCAGGAAACATAGCTCCAGCTTGATTTGACACAGGAAACACGGTTGCAGTCTGACTTGACTTGGAAACTTGACTTGACTCAGGAAATGCAGCTGTAAATTGACTTAACTTGAAAACTTGACTTGACTCAGGAGATGCAGCTGCAACTTTAAATGGCTCTTGTATGGCGGCTGTGACGTGTCGGAGCTCTGTTCTCGCCGCCATCTTGTGAACGGGCTCCACCGTCGCCGCCATCGTGTGAACGGGCTCCGCCATCGCCGCCATTGTGTGGACGCGCTCCGACGCGGCCGCCATTTTGTGAACGGGCACCGCGGTCGCCGCTACCGCGTTAACGCGCTCCGGCGCGGCCACCATCTTGTGCGCGGGCTCTGCTGACGCCGCCATAGCTCGAGCACGCTCCGTCACGGCCGCCATTTCACGAGCGATCCAGGCGGAAAACCTGTTTGTGGCGTCGTGATCCGGCGTTACCGCCAATCTGCGAGAGGGGTGCGCGGCTGCTCTGTCTGCGTTGCCGCGTACCTCCTTCGCGACCCCCACAGTACACGGCGAGCCCACACACAATAACGCAAAGTTCAAGAAAGCAGCCAAAGATGAGCGCGGACCCTCGCGTCTGAGTCTAGCCTTTAAGTGCTCGTTTGCGCCGTCGCAAAAAATCTCAATTATAATACAGTCCGGTTGGGTGGAATAATTTGCAAAAACTAAGAACTCACGGGTGTACTGCTCGAGTGAACGTTGTCCTTGCTTTATCCGGCATAGAATCCTGTCAGAGTCTGTATCTGAATGTCCGGGGGTGAAGCTGCTGGATCCTGTTGTGACGGATTGTTCTGTAACGGGGTGAGTGAGACGAGAGGCGAGCGGATCCATGTGCACGCTTTTATTGAAGGGACGAGACAGATACATAGTCGAAAAACAGGCAGGGTCAAAGCAAACGGCAAACAGGTGTGTAAGAGGCGAAACGAGAGAATGGTCCAGTAAGGCGAGCGATAGTCCGAAAAGGCAGGCGGCTAGACAGTCAATAACGAGAAAACCAGGCGAGAGATCAAAACTAGGAACAGGGCACAAGAAACTAGGAAACGCTAATGATGGGAATAACTACAATACGACAATTCAACAATCCGTGACTTGCAAGGGGAACGTCCGGGGTTTTTATAGTGAGCCTGATTGGCTACCGGAGGCAACGCAAAGGGCGCGGTGGAGGATGGGAGATGCAGTCCGAAGTGCAAAGTAACAGTCAGAGTGTAATGGAAAGGTGAGAGTGACATCTGGTGGTGGGCGGTCCGCAGAGCACCGACCAGATTCGTGACAGTTATATTTTTTGTCATCTAGTGTGATTAATTTTTAAGTGTTTTTGGGGTCACTGTTGATATATAACAGTGTTAAATCTATTAATTCGCCACATCAACAGTTTAACCTTGGCAGCCCTAGAAGACTGTCTAAATATCTTGACGCTCAGACTTTGTTGAAGTAACAGAGATAAAGCTTTCTAACCAGAGGAAGAGGAAACTCTGACAGCAGACAACTCTATCAATCAGACAAGCATGAAACAAACTCTCACAGCTCTAACAACCCTTAAGTGTGGAAAGCAACACACCATGATCTTCTGATGCTGGATTAGATGTCTCACTCAGCACTGGGAGTGTGTGTAGTGTTCAGCCAGAGCCAGGAATATGACTCTTGAATTTTTTAGTACTTACTGTATAATGACATTATTCAGTAGTCTTTCTGCTATAATGAACTGCTGCTTCCCATGAATACAGTACAAAACAGGCATGAAAATCTTTAAAAAAAAAAAGGTCATTTTGTGTCTTTTTAACAAGTGGGGAGTGAAAAAAAGGTGCTTAACTTTCAGAAAATGTTGACTGATCAGGAGGTAAAATTAAATATTATTTTAAATGAGATTTGCCTAAATACTGTTTAAATCAATTATTTGTCTAAATTTGTTAATATTCATTCAGTTCTAAAAATTAATTAAAATTGTTCTAGAACTTGAGTTGAATGGTTGATAAATGCAGTCAACACTAGCATATGGGTAAGAATTAGTCAAATGAAAGGCTCCAAATGATTTTCTTGAGTGTCACAATTTTATCAATTTTTTTGTCCTAACATGGGAATATCGTGGGATTTTTGCCTCTAATGCTTTAAAAAAGTCACTGAACTATAAACATGCAAACTGCCCGCTAGCATTTAAACATGGATTGCAGAGATCTGGATCCTCTAATTGCTCTTCAGGGAGCATGAAATGATTGTTCAGTTCCCAAACCCTGCCAGATGAGACTTAATACTCCTTATGAGAAAAAAACTGGACCATAAATGTTTTTACAAATAGAAATGAGCCTAGGAGCTCTATTAATATGAAAGGGCTATGCACCAAATTTGGGTTTGCAGCCATGCGTGTATGTGTGCATGAGTATGTGTGCTCGTGCATGCTTTTATCTTTCTGCTGCTGGCCACACTTTGATGGTGTGTGTTGCTTCTGTAGTTTCCATCCCTGTCAGATCCTGGTTAAAGGAATCAAAGTCTGACCGAGCCAGTCATAGTGATTTGAGGCCTGCGTCAGAAGGGAACACTGAGCCAAGTAATTTTGCCAGCATTTATGAAACGGATGGTTTTGGAATGTGGCCTCATAACTCCTCGACAAGAGGATGAGGTTGCCCTTCTGTCTTCTCTGTGAGTGTGTGTCTTATGATAGGCTGTTGTATTTACTCATCATTATTAACCAAACTGCTGCCCATTTTTCCAGCAGCCATCTGGAAAAGAAAGGTGACTTGTGGGCATTGGCTCTGCTATTTGCTGCCAAATCATGCAAACTTGCACTAATACGCAAACATTTGTTTTTCTGTCACGACTGGGCCAGTCCGATTTTTTTTTTTTTTTTTTTTAATTTATTAATATAAATAAGGGTTGTGCCTGAATAGTGAATCCATATTCGGAAAGACACATGTTCTACAGAGCCACTAAAGAGACATGGTTAGCTCCTTGCTAGCAGTAGCCTGTTATATTACAGTATATAAAAGTGTACTTACCACATAAACAGAGTAAGGAGAGATAACTGATAGGACAATGACAAATGATTTGCAGATCCTGAGCACCACTGACAAACATCTAGAGCCAACAGATTGCTCCAGTGCAAATCGTCTTTTAGCATTAAAATTGTACTGTCAGGTTTTACTAAAGACGCGCAGTGATGAATTAGCGCTGAAAAGGCATGGACAGTTATTTTTGTGCCTGACCTTATTGAATATGCATTTGTAGGAGTTTTCCTTTCAGACACAAAATTTATGGGAGGAGAGTTTTCAAATGAGTCACGCAATGCATTTTAATAACATTTGCGCTCGTCAAATTACTGACATTTGCACAATTATTTAACGCTCAATAAAGCATAGTCTCAGCCTCAGACGTCATGCACCTGGAACGTTGGCTAAACGTCTGATGCATAAGCCACACTTGGAAACACTTCAGGAATTTTGAAGTCGTCATCGGACTGGTTCGATTATACAGGATTTCTGGGAGATGTGTGTCGAGTTCTTTAACGTTCTGCCTGGAAACAAAAATGCTGTGGCGCCAAACCCCCTCATGAAAGAAGAAAGCAGTCGTGTTTACAACTGTGACAACGAGTGCTTATTAGGATCAACTAAAAAAAATTATAGTTCGCTGACGTAGAATCTTTTTTTTTTTTGTTTTACACTTGATCTGTTATTGTGGCGACATTTCCACGCCCCTAAACATGATGTGCCACAAAATAAAATGTGACTGGTTGCTGTACCTGTCAGTCATATGGTCTCTTGGGCGGGACTTGGGCAGCCAAAATTCCCAGACCTTCTGCCGTCAGTCTGAAGGTCTGGCTACGCAAGACTAAAAAAAGCATGTCTGACTTTATTCTTTATTTGTGACAATGCTAATTTGCGCTGCACTTGGCATATTGCGTTGGTCGATATGTAAATGAGATGTTGTGTCTGTGTTCTTTAATTTGCGCATTGTTAGTAAATCACTCGCAGAAATTTCCCTTCCCATCGGCACTGTTTTAGAATTGCACTTTTGCGCTAATTTGCAGTTTAGTAAAACTGGCCCCTAATCTTGTGAAATGTTTTCGTTAATACTGCCACTCCATAGTACACACAAAGTGCATGTGATGATCTCGAAAGTGAAAGTAAAAAGCGAGTGCACATTCAAAAATGATTTCAATGCTCTTATATTAATAGCTGATGCCTACAAATTATATACAGTACATTATAATTACCCAACAACATAATGCAACTTAATGCTGTTATTGTGATATTTCATCAAAGAACCCTGAAACAAAATTAATTATGGTTTCCACAAAAATATTTATTAATTTTCCACATTAATAGTAACAATAAATGTTTCTTGAGCAGCAAATCAACATGATTTCTGATTTCTGAAGGATCATGTGACTGATGTAATGGCTGCTAAAAAGTCAGTTTTGAATCAGAGGAATAAATTACATTTTAAAATATATTACAATAGACAAGAGTTATATTGAATATAAATAATGTTCGATAATATTACCATTTTTACTGTATTTTTTAATCAGCTTTTGAATAGTAGTGTAATGTAATTTCTATATTTTTAGATTCTCATAAAGACGTTTAGGCTACATTCACAGTGCAGCAATATGTTGCCTAAATCAAATTTTTGCTCATATGTGACTTTTTTTTATAT
Organism: Labeo rohita; assembly: GCF_022985175.1. NCBI lineage: Eukaryota > Metazoa > Chordata > Actinopteri > Cypriniformes > Cyprinidae > Labeo > Labeo rohita. The sequence goes on along the minus strand of NC_066876.1, from coordinate 10,272,762 downwards.
CATGACTGTGTGAACAGCACAAACCACATTAAATCTGAAATGGATTCCGATTTGGGCCACTTCCATATGTTTTCCTAAATCCAGTTCAGGTTTTGCAACGCGACCTAAGTCTAAATGATCATATCAGAATTCATGCAACTTTTACGTCATTCTAGATTGTCATTTGTCATAATTCTGCCCTAATTCACTCTGTGAATATGACAGACAGTTGTATATGTAGTCAGTAGAGAGACAGTAAGGTGTTGAACTACGTAGTGTGTATTACGTAGTGCGGTAACAGCTCTACACAAGGTACATAAATAATTTCTCTCTCGTTCTCCTCATCTTCGTCCTCATCACCTGCTCACGAATCTGCTGATTTCTACAGCACATATCCTTATAAATGAACACATAAATGCTGACTTCAGTGGCCTCTGCGCTTCATGCAGTCTTGTTACTGTTCTTTTGGGCAAGCGGTGTTGGGAAGGTAATTTTGGAAATGTAATAGATTACAGATTACAAGTTACCCTATTTAAAATGTAATAAGTAGTTAAACTATTTTAGTTACTTTATTAAAGTAATGTAACTGATTACATTTGATTACTTTTGGATTACTTTTCTAAATTTAAATTTCTAAATTTTTTCTGAATTTTTTTAAACTGTTAATAATTTTCAAACTCTTAAGCCAGACCTACTGAACACTCAACACTGATTACTGTCAGACTTTCAAAATCCTTCATCACTTGAATTAAGATTATATTTATTTGATTTTAAAACATAACCACCACAAAAACAGACTTTAGTACTTTTTTTTTATTATTTTAAGATCATTCTGAGGTTAAATACAGATTTAAAATCACAACAAGGCATAGTTTAATAGCTATGATATTGTTTTTGAAATCAAATCTTTGCATAGCTACAACAGGAAACACTAGCATCTAACAATGCCTTAGAGGGGAAAAAAATAAAGCATATACATAAATCCAAATAGGAAATAAAACAGTTATCATATGTATTTATTTAATTTATGAATCATTATAGTTGAATTAAGGACATTTTCATGTGATATCGGGTCTAGTTGACATACCATAACAAAACCCATACACTCATGCCATTATACCTTCAGTCTTTTACCTCGTGATAAGAAGTGCTGTTTTCATCTTGGGCATCTGTAGTGCTCTGTTAAATGTGATAGAGCCAGTGCTGCTTTTATCTTTGTATTTAAAGGTAGAAACCAATAGAACAACTGAAAGAGATGAGAACAACTGAGATTGTGGGAGCCATGATAAAAATACACCCCAGAAAAGTTACAACATGGGATATTTAATCGTGATCTAAATCTGTGTAGGTGAATGTTGTGGTCAGTTCTTTGTTTTAAACAATAACTCAAGAAGATACTTATACCAGAACACTAACTTTTGACAGAGAGTCAAGGCTGGCTTTTCAAAATCAAATAGTTTTCAATATCGTCAGATTTCACTGTCAATCCATTTGAAATATACCTTGTATTTCGCTCAGATGCATTGTATTGATTTTGGTAATGTGACGTTCACTAATACATCTCGAAAAGATCAGTCCACTGTTCTTTTCTCACTTCTCCATTACTGACATCCTTTTTCTGTTTTCAGGTATCAGACAGGTGTGATTATGTCTACGTGAATGGCAAAGAGATGAGAGGACGGGTCCGGATGCTGCTGAACTTCACGTATGGTTACCTGAGGGCCCAGCTGGAGGTGAAAGTCTGGATTCCCAAACTGCCTCTGCACATCGAAGTTTCAGATACCGAGCTCAGTCAGATCAAGGGCTGGAGGATTCCCGTAAACAGTAACGCCCAGAGGTACGAACCTTTATGATGGATTCTGACAATATTGAGTGATCGGTAGGTCTGCGCTGAATTTGCATGCTGAGTGAAAACTCAGCAGTTTTCCACAGAATTCAAACAACTGTCACTCACAAAGTTTTATACATCTCAACCCACAGTCTGCTTGTAGTCTTTTGCTACCTGTTATGGACAGGATTCAACCGGGGGCTGGGAACGTACATCAGGTGGTCTGTTTGTGTGGGTGTGTGTATTTAACAGTGACACCTGCTGGTGGTCTGGAAAAAGTTCATCCTGTACTGACTGGCCTTTGGTTATCAAACAAAACAGAACTAAGTAGCTATATTGTCAAAATGAGCAAATGCATTAAAGGGATAGTTCATCCAAAACTGGAAATTCTGTCATTGTATACTTACCCTCATGTTATTTCAAATCCATAAGATTTCATGCATCATCAGAACAGAAATGAAGATATTTTTAATGAAACCAGAGAGATTTCTGTTTCTCCACTGAAAGTCCATTCCAACAAAATTTAATTTCTTCAAAAAGTTCATAAAAACATCATGAAGTAATCCATACGAATCAAGTGGTTTAATCCAATTCTACTGAAGAGAAAGAATCATGTTATATGATGAACCGATTTAATTTAGGTTTGTTTTCACATATGAACATTGATCAACACATACATAGAGCACATCAAACATGGAAAATGGAAGCTCAACTGTATTTGCTCGAATTGTCAGGAAAAACCTCAGGGGTTATTGTTCATAACACAAGCACTTCTAAACTTCCATTTTTGTAATTTCAAAGTTTTGTGGAATGGACTTTCTAATGAGGGACAGAAATCTCTCAGAGTGCATTAAAAAATACATTCTTGGAAGTTCTGAAGATGAATGAATGCCTTGTGGATTTAGAATAGGGTTCCTCAGATCTTGCTCTGGAGGGCCAATGCGCTGAGTTTAGCTCCATCCCTGATCAAACTCACCTGTGATTTTCTAACGATCCTGAAGATATTGATTAGCATGCTCAGGTGTGATTAATTAAGGTTAAAGCTAAATGCGGAAGCAAAGAGGATCTTGTGGGACATATTTGAGGATCAACATGAGTTAGAACAACATTAGTATTAATTTTTGAGTCAACTATCCCAAAATGGAATTATATCGGTGGTGTGCTGTGGTGCGCTGATTTTTTAAAATTTATTTATTTTTTAATATTATTATTATTATTACTTTTTTTTTTTTTTTGTTAAATAAACATTAATTTCCAGAACAAACGTCTCCTGTTCCAAACATCTCCTGTTATTAAAGGAGAAGTCCACTTCCAGAACAGCAATTTACAAATAATTTACTCACCCCGTTGTCATCCAAGATGTTCATGTCTTTCTGTCTTCAGTCGTGAAGAAATTATGGTTTTTGAGAAAAACATTTCAGGATTTTTCTCCATATAATAGACTTCATCGGTGCCCTGATTTTGAACTTCCAAAATGCAGTTTAAATGCAGCTTCAAAGGGCTCGAAACGATCCCAGCCCAGAAGGAAGGGTCTTATCTAGCAAAATGATTAGTCTTTTTTGTTTCGAAAAATAAAAATTTGTATACTTTACAAGCATCATAAAAGCTCACATGTAGCACAGGCTCTGGGATGCGCGTCCACGACACTATGAATCACGTCTAAGTTCATCGTCTGTGTACTCCGGCTCAAAAAAATAGAGTATGGCGAAAAACTTCATCTCATTTTCTCCTACAACTTCAGAATCATCTCACATCGTTGTACCTTTTTCTTTGTTTCTTTCTTTCAGTGTTTGACTTACTTGCACTTCCTTAATCTTTGCGCGTTCGCTTTGTAAACACTGGGTCTGTAGTTCCGCCTGACCTTTTGAAGTGATTCAATTGTATGTAGTGTCGTGGACGCGCATCCCAGGGCCTGTGCTACACAAGCTTTTGTGCTTAAAAAGTATACAATTTTTTTTCTTTCTGAAAAAAATGGCCTATCGTTTCGCTAGAAAAACCTTCCTTGGCTGGGATCGTTTAGAGCTCTTTGAAGCTGCATTTAAACTACAAGTTCAAAATTGGGGCACCAATGAATTTTTAATTTTTCGGATCATCAGTCTTCAAAGCTTGGTAAATATTGGTCACAGACACAGAGGTTTACTTTTAATTCACCAAGCCGATTACACACTAAAAACTCACACAGATCATGATCATCACACAGGCCATTTTAAGTCTTATTCTGATGTAACAAAGTGGTGTGTGTGCGAATTGTTTATATGTGTGAATTGTTTACTTTTTCAATTAGATTCCCATTATATTGCTCATTAAGACATTCGTGAATGCAGGATTTATCGCATGAACCAATCACGGCTGATCATAACCAGTCACATCCAATCATATCACGATGGAAGCATTCCCTCCTCTCACATGAATTTTCCCTATTCATTCTCAGTTACCCCCACCAAACTCACTGCACATTTTAGGGGGTTTGTTAAAACTCAGTGCGCTCAGGGGTGGCGAGAGAAACGCAGACTCCTGCTGTAACTTTACCTGCTTATGTCACTGTTAGACAATGTTTCTTTAGAAAAACAAGAGATTTATACACAATTTTTAATACTGTGTTTTATTTTTGAACTACTATTATTACTACTACTATTTTCTTTCTCATCAAATAATAAATGAAGGCACTGCCTTCATTCCCTCCTCTGAGAAAACGCCACCATAATTATATGTTCATCATATTTTACCAGTGTCAAATTGTGTATGGTGTCAATGGTGTATGATACAAAGTTAACTTTGGCAGTTCTAAAAATGTATTTAAATAAATAAGTAAGTAAGTAAATAAATGTAGTTTATTTATTCTATATATTTTGGTTGGGGAAAAAACAAAAACCTTATACCAACCAACATCAGTGGTTGCATCTGTCTCTGTGGTCAGCTCATAAATATTGACAGCTTTATAAATGCAGAGGCTGAAAAGTCTGCAGTTAGAAACTTAAAATGAAAAAAAAAATGCAATGATTGTTTTAAATATGTGAACATGGCTTCGAGAACGTCTATCCCTAGTGAGCACATAAAACCTTCAAAATAATCAGATATATGAAGACAAATCACAACAGTTTTCAGCAAAAACTTGCAGAGAACTTTTCTAGATATTAAAAAAAAAAAAAAAAAAAAAAAACATAAAAAAGTTAAAACTTTAAAGTGAAAATACACTAAAATCCTTATATCGATTTGTACTGTGAGTGGTGAAGCAGAGGAATGTGAGAAACCTCACACAATCACAGAGAAACAGATCTTAGCAGCAGCTTTGGAGTGTGAAACCATTAAACAAACCCTGTTGGGCAGTCCAGTGCTGCCGTGAATCCGTGATAGGACAATGGACGTGACACAAAGGATGTAATAGGCCTCTTCCTTGGCTTAGAATCAAATAATGTTATGATACGTCTCACATCTAGTAGCACTTTTTCTAAAGCTTTTTATAGTAAGCTTTCTTATGGTGAATATGAATGTGAATTCCAGAGTGGACACTGTTGAGCGCAATTGAGAATCAATAACACTATAGCTTACATTTATTTCATTAACAATCATTATATAATGCTTATAGATCAATTATAAATCACATTAAGCATCCATATTAATTTAATTCATATACCTGTATAAGTAAATTTTTACACCTGAGTATGAAAATATATTAATCAAATTTTTGACTTTCTAATTATAAATATGCATTAATATACAGTCTATTTAGGGTTGTTATTATTAGGGGTTCAAGTGCGTAGCGCTGAAACTCTGTTGTAATTGTTAGAGTGGCCAAGCATCAGCAATCTCCACGTAAAATTGATTGTGCAGCAGAGGTCGCGTTAACCGAAAATTGTCCGTCATTGACGAATTTTTTTTATCAATGATGGAAAAATCTGAAGGCCATCCATCACTTTGATGGATTACACTGAGGGTGATCTATTGTCCATTGTAACATGTAACTGTAATTCCCACCCCTGTCCAGTTGGTGGCGAGTGCGCTCCAGTGTGGCAGCAGAGCACTGGATCCAGAACAAAAATGAAACCGTCACAAATGTTTTGCTACGCGTTTAATTTCGCACAGGCAGGTACCCAGTTTAAAGGAGAAGTCCACTTCCAGAACAATGATTTACAAATAATTTACTCTACCCATTTGTCATCCAAGATGTTCATGTCTTTCTGTCTTCAGTTATAAAGAAATTATGGTTTTTGAGGAAAACATTTCAGGATTTTTCTTCATATAATGGACTTGATTGGTGGTACGATTTTGAACTTCCAAAATGTAGTTTAAATGCATCTTAAAAGGGGTCTAAATGATCCCAGCCGAGGAAGAAGGGTCTTATCTAGCGAAACAATCTGTCATTTTTTTTTTTCGAATAATAAAAATTTGTATACTTTTTAAGCAAAATCCTGAAATGCTTTCCTCAAAAACCATAATTTCTTAACGACTGAAGACAGAAAGACATGAACATCTAGGATGACAAGGGGGTGAGTAAATTATTTGTAAATTGTTGTTCTGGAAGTGGACTTTAAGCTACAACGATCTATCACGCCACATTAAAGAGTGCCAAATGGTATTTATTGTTTGAATGTCCTAATGAAATGGACAGAATTTGAAATCTGAGACATTTTCATATCAAAAGTAACAAAGCACAAAGATTGCAATTTATTGAATGGGAGGCGCACTATGTAACACTGTTCACTCATCAACTGAAAACAGCATAGACCAAAAGGTCGACTGATATTTAAGAATATATATTGGTTTATAAAAATGAGAATCTATTAAAATCGAGAAATATTTTAGTGTCCTTCATTGTCACTGCAGGTGTGGTGTTGAACATGAAAAGTCACACACAGTCTCTGTTCATCTGTTCTCTTCAAAATAAATGTATAAGCCTATATCGTCCTGTAGGTTCATGGTTAAAAGTGAAAATGTGAACAAAAATAAAAGCAATTAAATGTTATTATAATTAAAATATGAAAATGAATATAACGGGTAATAATAGTTTATGACAGAATTTTTATGACCCTGTCCATCAAAATGATGGAAAAAGTTCAAGTCTAACGCAACCTCTGTTGTGCAGACCAAACCGTAGGTCATAGAGACCTGGAACTTTGAGGGATGGTAGTACTTATACATCTACAACGTCACCAAGACTTGCCCCAGTCGGCCTGATGGGGGCACTACAGCGATCAAAAGTACAAAATCGCTCATAACTCCTCAACCATTCGTCACAGGCTCAAGTGTCTTATGTCGTTGGACTCCTTGGCTCACATTTTCGGGTATTTTGCATTTTTTGAAAAACCTACTTTTGTAAACTAGTTTTTGCCCCGATCGGAATGAAACCAGTGCAGAAAGATTCTCTGGAGAGTAAATATCAACAATAATAATGAAAAAAAGTTTACCTTTCGAATTCTACGTCACAACAAAAACATTTGAAAGGGGCATGGCCACCTTTCTAACTAAAATGGCTAAAACTTTGGCACTGAATGAGATATCTTCGCCAAACTCACTTTTTCAAGGGCGTAAATTATTGTAGATTGCACGTTTTTTCACACATATGCACAATATTCATATCAACTTTGCCTCTAGAACCACTGCTGTCAGTCAAACCATTAATTAAATGATGGAGAAGATGTAAAAAACCTACTTTTGCAAACTATAGGATTTTCACTCAGTCTGGAAAAAACAACTGCAGTACAATTCTCTGTACTCTCTAGGTCAATAAGTAAAAAAAAAAAAAAAAAATTAAATATACTCTTTGGAAAGCTATAACGGGGTCATTTAGAAAAGGGGCCTGTCCAACTATACCCAAAAGCCTATAAAGCCTACAAAAAAACATAAAAGTTTACAAAACCTGGTGAGCATATGCAACAAGTGATTCTAAACAAGCATGCAAAGTTTTAGGGAGCTCAGACCACAGCTGGTACTATAACAATCATAAATGTTAAAAAAAAAACAAAAAAAAAAAAAAACATCATATTTCTATGTTCTATTACCTGTATTTGCCAAAAAATGCTTTTTGAAATCATTGATTTAGTTGGTTTCAGGCTTGCTAAATATTATATATTGTCTTTTTAATATGTGCTTAAATGCCTTAAAGTGCTTGAACCCCAGTAATCGCTGCCTGCAGCTATATTTATTAATTGAACTTATCGTGTTAAAGAGAAAATCTAGCTTTTGAGGGTCCCTGGATTGGTTAAAAGTCTTTGAATCTGTAAAAGTAGGAAATCCTTGAGTTATGAAAATCCTTGAGTTACATTTTAAACCTATTGCAAATGCTCCTGGCTGCAATTTCCCAGCATGCACCTTTAATATTTTGTCATTGGAAATTGAAGTATGGGGATACATTTCACCCCTCTCCTTATAACCCACAAGCAACCACTTGGGCTTGTGAATTCAAAATAGAATAAAGTCAATATATACATTTTCCTGGAGGTGTGGAGGCAGTTTTCTCAATGTCTCCATTTTCATATGTCCCACGTGGCACAATGATTTACAACGTGTGTGAGAAGCAACGAATACAGAATATAAAATTTGAAGCTCTTCATAGGTGAAATTCCAAGATCCCAACGGGTTGCTCTTTGTGTGCATGTAGCTTTGTGGACTGTGAATCCAGACTCCAGGAGTTTGAGGGAAGCTCTTGAGACATTCATTCATTGTGAATTTTCGCAAAGCCAGATGGGAGATCGCTTACACTGTGCAGTGGCATTGCTTCCCAAACTTCTCTGCTCAACTTTTCGACAACATAAGTGAAGTACCTGACATGTATACTGTTGGCTTTACTTTGAAAAAATACGTAGGCAAAATAGGCAGTTCAGCAGACTGACAGAGTACTTGGAGGAAGAGTGTGCTGACAGTGATGTGTACATATCTATTTAGTTCTGCAAAATCTTTTATTTAAAAAGATGTGTCTTTCTTTTGACCTGAGATTTTTGCAGTGCGAGACCCCCAAATCTGGCGGCTCCCTTATGTGTGACATCACTGCTTGTGGGCAGGGCCATGTCTCATAGTTTGCACACACTGGAATAGTAAACCACTGGTTTACAGTGCTATTAAGTTTTAAGTACTGTAACTCATGGTACAATGTACCGGTTTGTTAGACAAAGTATTTGTTTTCATAATAGCTCATTTTGTGAGTTGTGGATACGTGCTGTGAAGCTGTTTACTGCTAATGAGGTGTTCTATACAGTATATGTACACTGTTTTCTAATTGCTTCATACTTCTTTCTTTGTTGCATCAACCTGCTTGTTATGCATTTCTGTTTAACATTTAGAAGTAATGTTTGTGCATGCAACTACATAAACAACCCTTGTATAGGACATTCAAGGTGTGTATGGTTTACAATGGTAGAGATTTTCTCTTAATTTAATTTGCAGAGACAAGATATGCAAAGTAAACCTACTGCAGGCCAATTTCTCTGAAATGTGTAAAGGTCACACAAAGCAGTCAACATTTACAATTGTTTGGTAAATGTTTGCAGTTGAAATCCACTCATTTCAATGTGACAGTTCACTTGAAGGTGAAAGATTTCCCCTCAAAGATTTTGCAAAAAGTTTAAAGGAGAAACCCACTTCCAGAACAAAAATGTACAGATAACGTACTCAACCCCTCGTCATCCAAGATGTTCATGTCTTTCTTTCTTTAGTCGTAAAGAAATTATGTTTTTTAAGTAAAACATTTCAGGTTTTTTCTCCATATAGTGTACTTCAATGGTGCTCCGAGGTTGAACTTCCAAAATGTAGTTTAAATGTGGCTTCAAACGATCCCAAAAGACATTGTAAATGATCCCAGACGTGGAAGAAATGTCTTAATCTAGCATAACGAACGGTTATTTTCATAAAAATAATACAATTTATATACTTTTTAATGTCAAACACTTGTCTTGTCTCTTCCTCTGCCTGAACTCTGTTTTTTTTTTCCGGTTCAGTTAGGGTATGTTGAAAAACACCCATCTCATGTTCTCCCTCATTCAGGCAGAGTAAGACAAGAGGAGCGTTTGAGAATAAAAAGTATTCAAATTGTATCAATTGTATCGATTGTTTTGTGAAAATTTAAGACCCTTCTTACTTGGCTGGTGTGACGCAGTCAAGGAGGAATCCGGAGGCGTGGGATCCATTTGCAACAACTTTATTTTAGAAACAAACGTAATCGGCAGGCTTAGGTCAACAACAGCGGACAGGTGTGGTGAAGGCAAAACAAACGGGGTAGTCAAAGTCCATGCAATAGGTCGGGGCTGGCGGCGTTCAAAAGGGATAGTCCAATGGAATAGCGAGGGTCGACAAAAGGCAGGCAGCAGAGTTTCACACACACGATAAACAGTCCGGTTGGCAACAGGTAAGCAGTCCGATAGAGAAACGCTCAGGATTGTTAGCATGACTAGCAAAACTTCGCGGGGAACCAGCCGGCGCAGCGCGCTGAAATGGCCGACAAACAGGAAGTGAACCGGAGGGACCCGGAACCGGAAGTGGAGCCCCAGGCACGGGATTATGGGGAATGTAGTGACTAGAACTCCGGTGACGGCTCCCGCTGGCTGGGAATGGAGGGGGCCACAGAGACCGTCCTTGTGACAGAGCCCCCTGCGAGTGCCTCCTGGCACGAGGAGGTAACCGGCGCGGGGTCTGCCCCTTCCGCGGGGTGCTGGTCGATCTGGGTGCGATGCGTGGAAGTCGGTGGCGAGAGCAGGATCGAGGATGTCCTCGGCGGGCACCCATGACCTCTCCTCGGGGCCGTAGTCCTCCCAGTCGACCAAATATTGCAGACGACCCCTCCGGCGCCGGGAGTCCAGAATGGTACTGACTCGATAGACCTCCTCGCCGTCGATGATCAGGGGGCAGGTCTCTGGGGCGGTCCCCTCTAGGTTCTCCCCTCCTCCCGGACGACCAGCGGGCTTTAACAAAGACATATGAAAAGTGGGTGAGATACGGTATTCAGGTGGGAGTTCTAGTCTAAATGATACTGGAGTTATTTGACGGAGGATTCTGAAAGGACCCACGTACCTGGGGCTGAGTTTTTTGCAGGGTAGACGAAGGCGCAAGTCCCGGGTGGAGAGCCACACCCACTGTCCTGGCTCGTAGGTGGGACCGACTCGGCGTCTACGATCAGCCTGGGTCTGCGTTCGTCGAACGGCCCGTTGCAGGTGGACATGGGCCCGGTTCCAGGTCTCCTCGCTCCGCTGAAACCAGGAGTTGACGGCAGGTAGGTCTGAAGGTTCCCCGGACCAAGGAAACAAAGGAGGCTGGAATCCAAGAGTGCACTGAAAGGGTGTGAGGTTGGTGGATGGTTTGCGTATGGAATTCTGGGCATACTCGGCCCATAGGAGGAAGCGACACCAGTCCTCCTGGTGGTCCTGACAGTAAGAGCGTAGGAACCTGGTCAATTCCTGATTTAACCTTTCGACCTGTCCATTGGCCTGGGGATGGTAACCTGACGTCAGGCTCACATTAACCCCCAGCAGGCGGAAAAAACTGGTCCATAGTCGAGAGGTGAACTGGGGCCCTCGGTCTGATACAATGTCCTCCGGTAGTCCGTAGAAGCGGAAGACGGAGTTGCAGAGAGCTTCAGCGGTCTCCATGGCGGAGGGCAGTTTGGGAAATGGGATAAATCGACAACCCTTGGAGAATCTATCAACAACCGAGAGGATGGTAGTCTGACCGTTGGAGGCGGGGAGATCGGTGATGAAATCTACCGCTATATGTGACCACGGACGGTTTGGTACCGGGAGAGGTTGTAGAAGACCAGCAGGTAATTGACGGGGGACCTTGGAGGTATTACATACTGAACAATTCTTAATGAACGTGATAGTGTCAGGGCGTAAGGTTTGCCACCAGAATCGGTTGCGGAGCAGGTCGATGGTGGCCTCGATCCCAGGGTGGCCGGAACTGGGGTTGGAGTGGACCTCTGATAGGACTCGGGAGCGTAGAGGGACCGGTACATAGGTTAGGTTAGCTGGGCAGTCATCTGGAGGAGGGTCCTGGGTATGACTTTCGGTGATCTCGGTCATGATGTCCCAAGCGACAGGAGCCAGGATGACGGAAGTGGGGATAATGGTTTCTGGTGTGGCAGGAGAGTGATCGGGTTCATGAATGCGTGACAGGGCGTCTGCTTTCGTGTTCTGTGAGCCGGGTCGATACGTTATGTCGAAGTGAAACCTGGTAAAGAACAGAGCCCATCTGGCTTGACGGTGGTTCAGAACCTTGGCAGTACGGATATATTCCAGGTTCCTGTGATCGGTCAGAATTGTGAAGGGATGTCGTGCGCCCTCTAGCCAGTGCCGCCATTCCTCGAGAGCGAGCTTAATGGCCAATAGCTCTCTGTTGCCTACATCGTAGTTGCGTTCGGCTGGACTGAGCTTATGGGAGAAAAAGGCACAAGGGTAGGTCTTGAGTGGTTGACCTTGGCGTTGAGAGAGTACTGCCCCCACACCGGTATTGGATGCATCCACCTCCACGAGGAAGGGAAGGTTGGGGTCTGGGTGGTGCAGGATGGGTGCGGTAGTGAATCTCTGTCGGAGTTCGTCATAGGCCTGAGCGGCGGCAGGCGTCCAGGTTAAGCGAGTGCTGCCTTGTTTTATCATAGATGAGAGTGGAGCTGCCACGGTGCTGAAGTTACGGATAAACCGGCGATAAAAGTTAGAAAAGCCCAGAAAACGCTGAAGTTCTTTAAGGGTTTTCGGGCGTGGCCAGTTGCGAACCGCATTAACCTTTGACTCATCCATGGCGACCCCCTCCGGGCTGATCACATAGCCGAGGAAGGTGATTCGTTCTTGGTGGAACTCACATTTTTCCTCCTTGGCGTACAGCTCATGCTTAACTAGGCGTTGAAGGACAGCCCGGACGTGCTGAACATGTTCTGAGTACGAGTTTGAGTAAATCAATATGTCGTCGATGTAGATAATAACCCAACGGTTCAACATGTCCCTGAAAACGTCATTGACGAAGGCCTGAAAGTAGGAAGGACTATTGGCCAGACCGAAGGGCATCACCCGGTACTCGTAGTGCCCGGTCGTAGTGGAAAAGGCCGTCTTCCACTCATCCCCCGCCCGGATTCTGATAAGGTTGTATGCAGATCGTAAATCGAGTTTGGTGTAAATCTTGGCGGCACGAAGCTGTTCTAGGGCTGGAGGGACTAATGGTAAGGGATAACGGTATTTGACAGTAATGTCGTTGAGGGCACGATAGTCAATACATGGGCGCAGGCCTCCATCTTTCTTTTTAACGAAGAAGAATCCCGCCGAGGCAGGAGAGGTTGATGGTCGAATGAAGCCCTTTGTAAGTTCCTCCTTGATGTATTGATTCATGGCCTCCGCTTCCGGCTGGGAGAGAGGGAAGATACGTCCTCTGGGAGGTATGGATCCAGGAAGAAGATCTATGGCGCAATCCCCTGGCCGGTGAGGTGGTAGCTGGGTGGCTTTAGTGGTACTGAAGGCCTCAAGGAGATCATGATATTCAGCAGGTATGGATTCCTGGAGTTTGGTTGATGCTGGTGTGGGGGCTGCGGGAGGGTCTGGCTGAGGATGATGTTGCGTGCAATGAGATGACCACTGAGTGATGGTACCTGAAGACCAGGAGATTACGGGTTCGTGTTGGTTGAGCCATGGGTATCCAAGGATGAGTGGTGTGCGAGGAGAGGAGATTATGAAGAAACGGATGGTTTCTTGATGCTGAGGTTCGAGACAGAGAGTGAGGTCGTCGGTGGTGTGCTCGACCCTTCCTGTTCCTAATGGTCTCCCGTCGAGGGCGGCCACTGCCACGGGCGAGGTACAAGAGAGAACAGGGAGGCAATTAGTTGCAACAAAGTCTCTATCAATGAAGTTTCCTGCGGCGCCTGAGTCAATTAACGCGGTAGTACGAATGGAAATGTCCTTAGTTTTAAGAATCGCAGGGACTACACAATGATTGAGAAGGACAGGGTCAGAACTCACCGAGGTGGGTGGACGAGGTGGTCGAGTGGGACAGGTGGCTCGGAGATGACCGGGTTGTCCGCAGTATAAGCAGAGGTGGTTCTTGATGCGACGCTCTCTCTCCTCCACTGTTAGCTTGGTTGCTCCCAACTGCATGGGTTCAGGGGCGGTCATGGTGGACGGTTGAGATGGGAGTAAGGGAGTGAAGGTACGAACAGGCTTACGGGCACGCATCACGTTATCAATACGGATTGAGAGGTCGATGTACTGATTGAGTGAAAGGCCCTCATCACGGCACGCTAGCTCTACCTGGAGGTCTGGATTGAGTCCCTTCCGATAATGCAGTTTCAGGGGTCCATCATTCCAACCGCTCTGAGCCGCCAGTGTGCGGAAATCCAGTGCATAATCAGCAGCAGTGCGTCGGCCCTGTTTTAATGCCATAATCTGTTCTCCTGCCTCGCTGCTCTCTGGGTTGGGTTGAAATACCGCCTTGAAACTCTGGAGGAATGTGGCAAACGAGGGAAAAGCTGGTCGCCCCAAATCCCAAACTGCGGTGGCCCACTCTAAAGCCCTCCCGGTCAGAAGAGAACAAATAAAGGCGATCTTACTTTCATCCGTCGAGTACAGATTGGGTTGCTGATTGACAAACAGGGTGCACTGGAGGAGGAATCCTTTACACTTGGATGGCGTGCCGTCGAACTTTTCTGGAAACGCTAGTCGAGGGCTCGCGGTAACTGCCGCGGCTGTTGCAGGCGGGTTAAACACCGGCGGAGAAACGGGGGGGTGTAGCGGCCTGTAGTCCCTGTATCGCTCGAACTAGCTGCTCCGTTAGCGTGGAGAGGTGATCCAATTGTTGCTGGTGACGTGTGAGCATAGATGCTTGAGCGGATACCTCTGACGCGATCTGGCTCGTTGTCGCTGGATCCGTTGGCGGCGAAGTTTTCTGTGACGCAGTCAAGGAGGAATCCGGAGGCGTGGGATCCATTTGCAACAACTTTATTTTAGAAACAAACGTAATCGGCAGGCTTAGGTCAACAACAGCGGACAGGTGTGGTGAAGGCAAAACAAACGGGGTAGTCAAAGTCCATGCAATAGGTCGGGGCTGGCGGCGTTCAAAAGGGATAGTCCAATGGAATAGCGAGGGTCGACAAAAGGCAGGCAGCAGAGTTTCACACACACGATAAACAGTCCGGTTGGCAACAGGTAAGCAGTCCGATAGAGAAACGCTCAGGATTGTTAGCATGACTAGCAAAACTTCGCGGGGAACCAGCCGGCGCAGCGCGCTGAAATGGCCGACAAACAGGAAGTGAACCGGAGGGACCCGGAACCGGAAGTGGAGCCCCAGGCACGGGATTATGGGGAATGTAGTGACTAGAACTCCGGTGACGGCTCCCGCTGGCTGGGAATGGAGGGGGCCACAGAGACCGTCCTTGTGACAGCTGGGATTGTTTACAACTGCATTTGGGATTGTTTGAAGTCGCATTTAAACTGCATTTTGGAAGTTCAAACTCGGGGCACCAGTCCATTATATGGAGAAAAATCCTAAAATGTTTTCCTCAAAAAACATAATTTCTTTATGACTGAAGAAAGAAAGACATGAACATCTTAGAAGACAAGGGAGTGAATACATTATCTGTATATTTTTGTTCTGGAAGTGGAGTTCTCCTTTAAATTGGTCGTTTATCAGCAGAAAGTGGTCAAATACAAATCACAAATGCAGAGAAACTTGTTCTCCAACTTTACTGAAAATTTTGGAAAAATCTAGATCTTTTTTTTTTTTTTTGCTGGTACAGTACCTTCAGCATGTTTTTTGTGTTTGCACATCTACTGTATGTCATGCACTGAGTTAAAATCTCTGTTGTAATTAAGCTGAATGTAATCAGATATAATGATTATTTTTGGACAACACTAGTTGAGCTGGACTTAAATGAGACAAGTGAGCGAGCCCTACACCAGCAGGATCTTCATAGATCTGTGTCTCTGGTAGTGGGAGGTTGTCTGTCAGTGTGGATCGAGTGGACTCTAATGAGGGGCTCGTTGCCGTCCTCCTGACAGCCTCAATCTCAGAGAGCACTAACAAGATGGCCACCTGATGCAATCATATTCTGATTCAGTGACAGAGCCCCAAAGTCCATCCTAATGTCGCAGTCTTGTGGCAATAATGCACATTGCTGTGGTGACACCTTAAGAACCCACTCACTCATGTTGTAGTATTCATCACACAAGTTAATTCAGCTGCACCTACATGCTGCTTGGTGTCGCAAGTTCAGTCTAATTTAGATTTAAAAACAATTTAAAATGGGTAATTAAATTTACACAATTTCTGAAGCAGTTACAATGCATGAATATTAATTAGGCCATGCTGACATTGCTAGGTAACAGAGTTGAAAACATTTCACTCAATGTTTAATGTCAACTACCTGAAGAGTTGTAAACTGTAAAATGCCCCATTACAGGATTAGGTCACTCCCAAAATCCTGCAGATTCTTCAGTTTTCAGTGTCTTTTGCATATTTGAACTCTTTCCAGCAGTGACTGTATGATTTTGAGATCCATCCTTTCACACTGTGGACAACTGAGGGACTCAAACACAACTATTAAAAAAGGTTCAAACATTCACTGATGCTCCAGAAGGAAACACGATGCGTTAAGAGCCGGGGGGGTAAATACTTTTGAACAGGATGAAGATGTCCAATTTTTTCTTATTTTGTTGAAGTATCATTTTTTTTTTCTGTTTAGTACTGCCCTTTGGAAGCAACAGAAGATACTTGCATGTTTCCCAGAAGAAACATTTACACAATTTACCTTAATCTTCATATTCAAAAAGTTTTCACCCCCCGCTCTTAATGCATCATATTTTCTTCTGAATGTTTGAACCTCTTAAATAGTTGTGTCTCAGTCCCTCAGTTTAACTGTTCAGAACAAACAAGGGACTCATGAACAACCATCACAAAACAAAAAAACAGTCATAGATCATCCAGGTAACCACACACAGTATTAAAAACCAAGGGTTCCCAGGCTTTAATAATTTCAGCTATTTTTTGGTCTGGTGGACTATATGTAAACATCTTTTATGTAAAATATCTTACTCAGAACAGTACTAAATAAAAATTAACATGCATTTTGTATGATCTCTCTTATTTTGTTAAACTTATTTACATTTTCACAGATTCTGTGAGGGGTTCCCAAACTTTTACATAAAACTGTATATAAAATGATGTACTAATAAGCAAATTAATAAATACAAACCATTAAAATGATATATATTTTTATCAATCATCACCATTTTTTGGCATATATTTTTTGGAAATGTCTGATCCAAATTATAGCACATTGTCATATATTTTGTTTTAATAATGCAATATATAATTTAAAAGACATGAATTATCATATTTTAACAGAAAAATACTATGGAATATAAAGGCTATCATCAACTGTTTGAGAGAAGAAAGAACTTCATACAGGTTAGAAGCAATATGAGGGTGAGTAAATAATGACAGAATATCAATTTTTTTGGTGAACTATTCCTTTAAAAAAGTTTAGCCAATCAAGCAGCTTTGGGGACCAATTGGTTTAGGTTTCTGCGGGTGGACAGGATTGTGCATGGCAACTGTTTTGAAAAAAATATGTGTTTATCAGCTGACTACTTCCAGTTTAGAGCCTCCACCTGGTTTTGGGGCCCCTGGTTGGGGCTAATTGTGTTCTTGTTAGCAAAGTTGTATTGAGGTATCAGTACATGAAATTTGTTGAATCTTACCCAAATGACTCCATCTCCACATGTACCCTCTAAAACACGTGCTGTTAAATGAAGGACTTCATCGTCAGCACATCACGACTAATTAGCCTCCCTCCGCTAGCCACGCTCACCTAGCACTACAGAAAGTCAAGGGCCTCTGTCAGCAGTTTATGAACATGTGTTAGGCAGCCCAGACGCTCATTAGCCAGTGCTAGAGTTGGCACTCACAGCTGCAGTCCGGTCTACACAGCGCATGCCAAAGTACATTCATCTTTGCTGTGATTATCACAATGTGTACATGTTTAGCAAGGATGAACGAGCATGTTAAAAATGGCAATGTCACCTTACGTTTGTTTTATTTGACCTAGAGACATTTTTCATGCAAGAGAGGAGAAAATGTCAATTTTGGCTCATCTTCTTAAAATGTGGCAGAGGAACGTGTGTGTTTTGCATTCACCACTGATTTCCCTTTTCGCACATTCTCATTTATATTTATCGTGGCATAACAGGCATGACCTTGCTGATGTAACGGCATTACGGTTTGGTGCTAGTGGGCACTGATGATCCATTTGTTTACCGTTATATGTGAGTATGTGAGGGAGAATAGCAAGGCTCTTCGTCCTCTGCCAAATGCGCTGCCAGTTGGTCGGTGTAGTTCGAGAGAGAGAAACTGACCCGAGAGAGCGTTTTTGTGCTCGTGCCAAGCCTGTAGCGGGTAGAGCGCCAGGCTGGCCCGCACTTTACGGACTGGTGTTAACAGTGTTCTCTCAACACCGGGAAGGCATGATAAAGTCCCACCGCTGGGAATGACTATTTCTGTCTATATCAAGGAATGATGCTGTGTGAGTGAGATATGTGGTGCTGGCTGCCCCCCTAAAGGGACGTCTGTCTGCTCTCTGGAAAATATTGTTTATTGAATCGTCTTCAGACCTCCTGTGCAGGTAAATAACCGAGCACTGACACTGTGATCTCACCCAGAACAACTGATGGCTAAATCACAAAATACCACTTGTTAATATCTCTTCCCTTCACATGAAGCCTTTTATTTTAACGCTAGTCCATGGATGGATTTTTAAGTTGTAATAAGATTGCATTTATTTTCTCTTATGAGGCTGGAACAAAGCTCAGCGGTGTTTGGATCATTTTGCGTATGTTCTTGTTCTTAACTAGCCAATTAATTTTGACCACCTGGAGTTTGAGAAATAAGTTAAAATATAAAATGCCTTCAAAAAGTATTTGGACCTGGAAGTCATAATTATAGCATTAATTATAATTCATCTGTTATCATTTCATCAAATATAATTAATCTTTTAATTATTTAAGTCAAATATATTTCACATATTCATTGCTTTTATATATAGACTATGATTTAATAAAAAACAGATTTTGTTGTTTAGTTAAACTTCTTCAGTTCTTCAGTTAGTGTTAGTGGCACCAGCCCATGTGTTTCTTCAGTTACTCGTGGCATTTCTCGATGTTTAGAGTTCAGTGTCGCACATAGATTGCACTCGACTGTGTATTCTTATCCTTTTTTCTGATGAGCTGAAAATAACGTGAGTGTGTCCGTTTCACATATGTGGAATCTGTCTCTGCAGTCGTCTCAACCATTAAATTCCAGCAGCAGGAAAGAGACTAACTATTTTACCCACAGAATTTTTTCTCTGCTGCTGTTTTGCAGTGTTGGCAAATTCACCACTTAATTTTGAGCTCAAATATGTTGTTGTAACTTGTAATAAACTCAGATTGTAATGAGTACAGTATTACCCAACTTTTATTAGTAATGCATTATATAGTTGCGTTACAGCAAAAAGTAATATGCTAATGTATATTTTGCATGTAAGTCATTACATTTGTAATGCGTTACTTCCAACACAATTTTTGAATGTCTTTAAAGTGAGGTCAGATTTACCATTGTTCAGCACATCAGGGTTATTATTGTTAACTAAAACTAAAACCATGAAAAAAAATGCCAAAAATGACACTTGACTTTTCTGACTTTTTCAGAATTGTGTGATATAGACTCACAATTACAAAAAATAAAGTCAGAATTGCACGATAAAAAATCACAATACTTATTTTTCTCGCAATTCTGACCTTTTCCTTACAATTTTAAGTTTATATCTCACAATTCGGACTCTGTATTACATTTCTGACTTCTTTCTCGCAATTCCAGGTTAATGTCTCGCAATTCTTATTTTTCTCCCAATTGCGAGTTTATCTTGCAATTCTGACTTTTTCTTGCAATTGCAAGTTTATATCTTGCAATTCTTTTTTTTCTCACAATGGCGAGTTTATATCTCACAATTCTGACTTTTTTCCTCGCAATTGTGAGTTTATATCTTGCAATTTTGGCTTTTTTCTTGCAATTGCGAGTTTGTCTCGTAATTCTAACTTTTTTCCTTGCAATTTCAAGTTTATATCTTACAATTCAGACTTTTTTTTCTCGCAATTGCAAGTTTATATCTTGCAGTTCTGACTTTTTTTTCCACAATTGCGAGTTTATATCTCGTAGTTCTGACTTTTTTTCCTTGCAATTGCAAGTTTATATCTCGCAATTTTGACTTTTTGTGTAGCAATCCTGAATTGTTTCTCACATCTGAGAGTTTATATCTGCTAATAATACTACAAAATTTGGACTTTTTTCCTTGCAATTACGATTCTATATCTCGCAATTTTGACTTTTTTCTTGCAGTGGAGAGTTCATATCTTGCAATTCACTTTTTTTCTCAATTGTGAGTTTATGTCTCGCAATTCTGACTTTTTTCCTCACAATTGCGAGTTTATATTTCACAGTTCTGACTTTTTTCTCACAACTGCGAGTTAAATCTCGCAATTCTTTTTCTATCACAGTTGCAAATTTATATCTTGCAATTCTGACTTTTTTTCCTCGCAATTGCAAGTTTATATTGTCCTGAATTGTTTCTCACATCTGCAAGTTTGTATTTGCCAATACTGACTTTTTTTCTTACAATTGTGAGTTTATATCCTGCAATTTGGACTTTTTTCCTTGCAATTACGATTTTATATCTCGCAATTTTGATTTTTTCCTTAAATTAACTAATAAATAAATCTTAATAAAAATGATACAGACCAAAAAAATGGCAAAACAACACAATTACTAAAACAGAAAATATAAAATGAATAGAAAAATAATTTTTGCTGAAGAACTATAGTTTTTGCTGAAAATTACACATTTGAAAACATATCAGAATATCAAACCAAGTGCTATTTATTAAATATAATAAATAAGAATAGCACAAACCTACTTTTCATTAAGACTATAATAGGGTTCATTAACATCAGTTAATTGGGTATCATAAAGAAACAATGAACAGCATTTTCTTTACAGCATTTAATGTAGGTTAATTTATTTATAACTACATTATTGTTCATTGGTAATTTGTGTTAGTTCATATTAATGTAAACTTTTTTGCAATTTGCGTTCACTAGTAAGAGTCTGAAGAAATGTAACGGTTTAATTTTCTCTTCAAAATATGTACTCGTAAATTAAAAGTCCACAGACATTTATACTCAAGTAAAGTAGAAATATTGCAAAACCCTACTTAAATACAGTAATAAAGTATTTTGTACTTTGTTACTATATACCTCATTGGTTAGCTAGCAGTCATACATTAGTATCACTGTTGTATTTGTATTATTTTCCGAGTGCAGTGAACAAAAGCAATAAAATGTGGTATATATTTCTAAAATATGTAGTGTGTGTGTGTGAGTGGTAAGAGAGAGAAATAATTAATGTGGTGGAACAAAACAATTGTTCTGCATGTGAGTGGAGGATTTTTTTTCATGCTGTACTGTAATTGTTGAATGTGATCGCATTATGAAATGGGTTCAATTACAGTGCTGGAAAAGTCAATCTGCCACATTAGCATACCTAACACACACTGAAAATCTGATCCAGATGACACACACGCACGCACACACCTTCCTCATAGATAGCCAGAAATCAATTTAATAGAATCTCTTTTCAATGTTTATACACAACATGGCTTCCTTTCAGTGATTTTATGTTTTTGCTGTATGTTAAAAACATCTAAAGAGGACTATGACCTTTACTTTCATGTTTTACTCATAGACGATGTGCATGGGTATAAATTAACATTCACTAAGTGTTTTTTGACTGAAATACTTGAACTGATCTGTGATTGCTAAAGCACATTAAAGCTGTGTTATCAAATATGAATGTTCTTTGTGAATCTCTTTACCTTGATCCAGGGGCCTCTAACATCAAACTTAGATGAACAGTCCTGAATGAAAGAAAAAGCTTTACTGTATTTTCAGCCGTATTTGTAAATGTCACTCAGTCGTAGAGTATTAAATAAAACTGATACAGTTAATTAGCTTCTTGATTAAGTGCATCAGCCTAATGAACTAATGTCAACAGTTATTTCTGTCAAAAAAAAAAAAATAGTTTTGTGAAACATTTCATGAAAGATCTTTCATAAAACCTTTGAAGAGTAGATCTTGGTGCAGATTCAAACTTTTATTCTTTCCATTTCCAGGTCAACGCGGGACAGTGAAGATGACGATGATGAAGAGCGGAGAGGAAAGACGTGTACTCTACAGTACCAGAGGGCCATGGTGCGTGTGCTCACACATTTTGTGGCTGAATCTTCCGAGACACGGGGTCAGGTGACCCACATGCTGGGCAGCGATTGGCAGGTGGATATTACGGAGCTAGTCTGGGACTTCCTGAAGGTAGAGAACCCACGAATTGCCAGGCTGAGAGAAGGACGTGTTTTGGAGGGCATGGACACGGGCATGACCAGCATTCAGGTGTGTATATTATTTTCAATATTTGAAAACTGTTTATTTGCCAATTCAAAGTCATGTTGTGTGACCAAAATTCATGGAGAAAAACAAAATAGGAAATGGTATCATAGAGAGGATTCCCACAGACCCTCATGATCAGTGATGGGAATAACAGCGTTATAAATAAACACCATTACTAATGGCATTACTTTTTTCAGTAACAACTAATCAAACGAATTACTGTTTCCCCCACTACAACGGCATTACTGACAATAAAATGCGGCGTTACTACAATTGAGCTCACTGAAGTGGTTTTCATCCGAGTAGGCTCTCTCTCAGCCATAGGACCTGCAAAGCTGTTCATTGAAGCTCATGTTGGTATCATACAAATCAAAAAAATCAGAGAATTTTTTTTTCAACGTGACTTACTTAATTTATAAGTAGACATTTCATACTTTCTATACATGTATTTCTCATATCTGTGCAGGTATTCGCTCAGATTCAAATTGTTTTATTTACGTGTCTGTGAAGAGAGGTGACGGAGACCCAGACGGTAGAGAGCGCACCCTGTTTATTTTCTTTATTTTACAAAAGCAAATTGTTTTGTTGTTATTATGACTATACACAAGTAAAGGTAGTGCTGTTTCAAACAATGCCTTATTCTTATCTGTATGTTAAAAAATGAGAAGTATTTTTAGTTCTTTTCACGGTCATCAAGAAAAAACGAGACAGACCGCACCGCACAGAGAGTTTAACAGTGTTGCCGTGGGATGTTTTTCATGTCCACGGGTTGATATTTAGCCCCTGGAAGGTGTCTCTCACATTGTCCCACAGCAACATTAAAATAGTGTAGATTAGTGTACAATGATTTATTAATTTAACATTTAATATTGGGAGCATCCAAGTTATTTGACATAGTTGAACATTTTTTAAAAAAGTCACACAATAGTTACTTTCCCTGGTAATTAGTTACTTGTATAATGATGTAATTCAGTTACTAACTCAGTTACTATTTGTGAGAAGTAACTAGTAACTATAACTAATTACTTTTTTAAAGTAAAATGCCCAACACTGTTCATAACTGTTTGTCATTAAATTACTAAGTCTCCTAAAATTAAAATGTGTAAAAAAAAATGTTTTTTACACTGAAAAATACACTTAAAAGCTTAAATATGTTTTTACATTTTAGTTTATGGTTCACCCAAAAATAAAAGTTTTCTCTCTTCAGGCCATCCAAGATGCAGATAAGTTTGTTTCTACATCAGAACAGCTTTGGAGAAATGTAGCATTACTTTACTTGCTCACCAATGAATCCTCTGCAGTGGATGGGTACCGTCAGAATAAAACATCACAATAATTTACAAGTAATTCACACCACTCCAGTCCATCAGTTAATGCCTTGTGAAGTGAAAGCGGTGTGTTTCTAAGAAACAAGTCCATCAAAACATTTTAACTTTGTATTGTCGCTTAAATATACCTAATCCATAACAACTCTTTCTTCAGTTAAAAAGTCAATCAAAATCCACATGTTTGTTTAGAAATGTTTTGGATAGAGAAATTCAATTTAGAGAACTTCTGATTTAGAGAAAACTGCTTTTCGACTGGAGAATGTGATATTATGGATTAGAGAACTCATATTTTAACTGGAAGCAACAGTTTGAAGTTAAAATTGTCTTATTAATGGGATTTTTTATTACAAAAAAATGTCAATGGGGTCATGTGGACTTGACTGGAGTGGTGTGGATTATGTGTAGATTATTGAGATGTTTTTAGCAGCGGTTTGGGCTTTCATTCCGGTGAGCAAGTGATGCAATACAAATTTTTTCTGATCAAGAACAGATGACTAAGATCTACATCTTAGATGACCTGAGGATGAGTAAACTAAAAAAAAAAAAAAAAAAAAAAATATTAGAATTTTGGGGTGAACTACACTGATCAAAATTATAAACGCAACACGTTTGTTTTTGCCCCCATTTTTCATGAGCTGAACTCAAAGATCTAAGACTTTTTCTATGTACACTAAAGGCCTATTTCTCTCAAATATTGTTCACAAATCTGTCTAAATCTGTGTTAGTGGGCACTTCTCCTTTGCCGAGATAATCCATCCACCTCACAGGTGTGGCATATCAAGATGCTGATTAGACAGCATGATTATTGCACAGGTGTACCTTAGGCTGGCCACAATAAAAGGCCACTCTAAAATGTGCAGTTTTATCACAAGGCACAATGCCACAGATGTCGCAAGTTTTGAGGGAGAGTGCAGTTGGCATGCTGACTGCAGGGATGTCCACCAGAGCTGTTGCTCATGAATTGAATGTTTATTTCTCTACCATAAACTGTCTCCAAAGGTGTTTCAGAGAATTTGGCAGTACATCCAACAGGCCTCACAACTGCAAACCATGTGTAACCACACCAGCCCAGGACCTCCACATCCAGCATCTTCACCTCCAAGATCGTCTGAGATCAGCCACCCGGACAGCTGCTGCAACAATCGGTTTGCATAACCAAAGAATTTCTGCACAAACTGTCAGAAACCGTCTCAGGGAAACTCATCTGCATGCTCGTCATCCTCAACGGGGTCTCGACCTGACTGCAGTTTGTCTGCGTAACCGACTTAAGTGGGCAAATGCTCAGTGTCTGGCACTTTGGAGAGATGTTCTCTTCACGGATGAATCCTGCTTTTCACTGTACAGGGCAGATGGCAGACAGTGTGTATGGTGTCGTGTGGGTGAGCGGTTTGCTGATGTCAACATTGTGGAGTTATGGTATGGGCAGGCGTATGTTACGGACAACGAACACAGGTGCATTTTATTGATGGCATTTTGTATGCACAGAGATACTGTGACGAAATCCTGAGGCCCATTGTTGTGCCATTCATCCATGACCATCACCTCATGTTGCAGCATGATAATACATGGTCCCATGTTGCAAGGATCTGTACACAATTCCTGGAAGCTGAAAACATCCCAGTTCTTGCATGTCCAGCATACTAACCAGACATGTCACCCATTGAGCCTGTTTGGGATGCTCTGAATCGGTGTATACGACAGCATGTTTCAGTTCCAGTCCAATATCCAGCAACTTCGCACAGCCATTGAAGAGGAGTGGACCAACATTCCACAGGCCACAATCAACAACCTAATCAACTCTATGCGAAGGAGATGTGTTGCACTGC
This sequence comes from Labeo rohita, assembly GCF_022985175.1. Lineage (NCBI taxonomy): Eukaryota > Metazoa > Chordata > Actinopteri > Cypriniformes > Cyprinidae > Labeo > Labeo rohita. The sequence goes on along the minus strand of NC_066876.1, from coordinate 10,247,372 downwards.
GTGAGGCAAATGGTGGTCACACCAGATACCAGATACTGACTGGTTACTTGTTTTTCGGACCCATCAAGTTCCATCACTGTACCATGGTACTCCTAGTATACTTTTTCTGCAAGGCTGAACACAGCCAACACTTAAGATATTACCTTTTTCCGCAGCTGACTTATCTTCACGAAAGTGGGCTGATATTGCAGCGTACATGGTGTCTGAGGAGGTGTTAGTCATCTGGATTTATTTTGTTTTTCCTGTCTGCTTTGAGACCAGATACCTAATATGTGCTCGTCTGCAGTGAAAGTGTGGGCAGGCAGGAGACTGTCTGTAACACCTTTTTATTGCATCAATCACTAGACGGGTTTACAGCTCCGTGTTTTTGATATTTCTCCCTGTAATTGGAGATAATCCCCATGGGCAGCGCTGTCTCCACCAACCCAGATTGCTCATGATCCTTGTATTTAATAATGTGCTTTTGTGTGTATGCTCTGCTCTAGGTTCTGTCCCCACTGTCAGACTCCATCCTGGCAGAGAAGGCGGTGAGGGTTGTGGATGATCGAGTGACCATCACTGAACTGGGCCTGCAGTTGGTCAGCGGTCTCACACTCAACCTGCAGCTCAGCACAGGAAGTAACCGAGCCATCAGCGCAACGGCTACCACGCAGGAAGTGCTCAGCAATCCTAAACAGGTACTTTTAAAGCACAAAGCCAAAATATTCACCTTTTTCCTGAACAAAGTTTGCTAGTTAAAAGGAAATATATAGAAAATCTACAAATTAGAGAAAAATATCTGTGACATATGCTAAAACAATTTTGTTGACTACAAAGCTATAGAACTGAGCCATTTTTAGTCTCCTGTTTGGTGTGCATTTCATGCTCCACTTGCATTCACCAACAGTAGTCCATTATATAATGACACCTTTGAAACTCACCGCAATTCGCTTCTTCTATAGCAGCCTATTAAGGAGCGTTTTTCTACATTGGTCATTTGTTGCACAAGTGTGATGTATAACCTAGGGATGAAAGTAACTATGGTTGCCCATGGTTACATCTGCCATGCTTAATTATGGCTTTGTTAATAGACTCCGAAAAGGTGGTGAATGTGCAGTGCCTCAGTACCTGGACTCAATATAATTATCTTCTAGTTGACAGTCTTAATCAATATGACACACCTCAGTTTAGCAGCAGCGCAACGCTGTTAGCTCAATCCTTTCAATTAAGCAAGACATACGTGTGTTTGTGTGTCTCAGAGGCACTGTTAATTCTTGTGGAACTTGGTATGATAATACATTTTAGGGCCATTCTACAGAATTGGTGCAGACTGCTGTTCCACAACTAAAAACACATTTAAAAAGCATTTAAGTATTCAAATCGTAGATGTTTACTAAGATTATTATTAATTAAAACACACAATAATATTTAAAATATCAGTAAGCTTAATACATATAAAATCACCATTTAGTGAGTACTTTCAATTGGGAGCTGGCTGTCCCGAACCCTAACCCCTACATTTTAACTTTATGTAAAAAATGTGCCCCGCATTTTCAGGTCACTACCGAAACAGTGTGAGTTTTAGTCCATTGGCTGAGGCTACTTTTAACTACACCTCTACATTTATGATTAGGAAATATTTAGATGTCCTTCTGTCTCATAGCTGCATGGTAAGATAGACCCCATCATTTTGAGGTAAATGTGTTCAAAAATATGACAAATCTGTGTGTAACTTTAAAGAATGTCACTAATGAAACCATTTTTCTATATTTAAACACACTTTTTTTAGTTTTTATGTACAATTGTTCAGAACTGTGCCAGATAACCGTAGGCTAGGTTTTGAGCTATAGGTTCAAAAGTATCTCAAATTGTGAAGTTGGTGAAGTTTTGGTAGTGACATCATCCGTTTTTTGGGTGTTACTCCATAAAATTGTCACTACTGTAACAGTCATGACCGAAACATGTAATCAAATTTTAGCACAGTTAGGCAAATGCTTTGTATTTTAGTATGTTTTAGTATGTGGGTTAAAATTCTGTAATGTGATGTGGTCCGAAAATGTGCAGTCACATCTGAAACATGGAATGTTTTGTCAAAACAGTATACTGAAGTATCAATGTAAATACAAACTAATGAATCCTTATGTCTGAAATCAGTATGATCAACTTTTTGCCTTTTACAAAAAAAAAAAAAAAAAATCTAATAAATCATACTTGAAATATTGTTGTACTTGTAATTGATTTACCTCTGAAAACTTTTTAATGAAATAGAAAAAAGATATATTTACAAGGAAGATAAAAGCAAAATCCTAATAGGTCAAGATAACTCTTCTTATTAAATTATATATTACTGGTTTTCGGTAGTGACGAATTAGGGGAGAGGGCAAATATTCCAAAACTTTCTGAAAATACAATATGAGAATTAACTGCACAATTACTAGAAATGTGTACCTTGGATATTATACAATTTGCATACATACAAAATTGGTGGGGGAAAAAAAGACACTTTTTTTTTTCCCCAAGACAATTCTGTAGAAAGGCCCAGAGATGTTTTTCATGCAAACATGAATTCCAAGGAAGTTTCAGACTATATTCTTCCTCATCTTTATGCACAATTACCACTAAAACTGATTCAAAACCTAGCAAGCTGCCTATTTTCTACAAAGGCAGCATCCTAAATGGTATTTTACACTATATGCGATTTTGCGCTTTTATTGTGATCTTGCCATCTCTCATGTGCACAGCCATTTTTCCACACATGTGAGCAACAAGCTGTAACGGTTATCTTTCATGGTGTGCAGCATTGTCCCCAATCTGCGGTTTACCACGTGTCTCCTATTGAAAATGAACTGAAAATAACAGATGGTGTGCACCATGTAAAATGTGCCTAAAATGGCCCATAAATGGCTGATTTGGTACACTCACAGACAGTGACTCTGCTACAAACAAAAGTGCGTATCACACAAACAGTGTTTCTCAAATTATGCTCACAGATATGTGTTAATATATTGTATGTGACAAAGTTTCTGGGGGATTTAATTACCATATTTTGAGCACTGGGTCAAAATTGCAACCTGATCTCATGACGAAAACGCACCTGTGGGAACTTATTTGCAAGATGCGAAATACATATCTGCATTTCGTGACATATTTGATGTGAAATGTCCACTGAGTGGCACTAAAAGAGAGTTTGTGTTTTTTCCCCAGAACAGATGAATGTACATATGGTACGTTTTGTGTGACGTTGGTTTTGTACGTATCACCGCGGTTCTGACTTGAGTGGCGCTATAACTCTAATGCTCCGTGATGTTTTAAAATGACATACCATCTGCACTATGCCTAAACCTACCTGATAGTATGAACAAAAGCGAATGTGACGTAAAAATGTAATCATAAGCAGTCATTTTAGCTTGTTTTTTGATCTTTCAGTTCTTTCATTGTGAGTCATGTTTTTCACAAGATTCGTACCCAAGGATTCCGTGCCGGCTGAGCTACCGAGCAAGCTTGTTATATCTGGAAAGCAAAACATATGGAACTGTAATCATAACTGTGTACAAAAACAATTACAAATGCTTGCTGTTTTACAGAATGTGGAAAATGTACTACATAAATAAACTTGGGCACCAATACCTCTCTCAAATCCAAACGTGTGGTTTATGCATGTTTTGCATGCTTGACATTAATTGCGTTATACAAGTCACTTTGAAATATAAGATAACAAAATAATAATAATTTAGGCATTCATTGTGAAAGATATGTTCTGACTAAATTTTTAATCACAGCAAATATCAGCATAGGAATCTCCAGTGATAAAATGACAAATAAGCTGACATAAAGCGTCGCATTAATTCATACCAAACAAGTCCATCTTCCAAGAATGCTGGCCATCAGAAGGGTGATAAAAATGTAATTAAATCAGATATATTTTACAGCAACAACAACAAAAATCAACTAAAACAAATCCAGAATATAAAAACATGCTGCAAAATCCCTCTGGCGCTCACAGTATGCTTTTAAAGTATTACAGATATCATTATGACCTCCCTCATTTGCCATCTCAGTGCATGATTAGAGTGCTCTGAGAGTTTCCCCTCCCCCGTAGAAGGATTTGTAGCATTATTCGCGGACAGCGAGCATTGATGTCTTGGTAAGTGAAGAGCTTAAGACGCTTGTGTATTGCAAATCCCTATATGCAGCCTCATATCCGTAATAGCACTGTGTTATCTCCTCATATCTTTTAATCTGACTCCTTCTGACCCACCAAGTAGAGCAGAGACCACTCTGATCTCATGGCCTACATTAAAGGATTGTTGTGTGGAGTTGCACACAGTATATTAGTAAAGTAACACGCAGTGACACATGGGCTCCACCATAAAATGAGGAAGCCAACTCATTGTTTACTGCCTACATGAGCACACTACATAGACCTGATGAGTAGCCACTCACACGCCAGTAGTACATAATTAACTTTTAAAATTGTTCAAATCCACTCCCCAATCACATGCATTAATGGTCATTAAACTGCTTTGTTTTTATTTTAAAAGAGTTTTTGTACTAATGATATGATTTAAAGAATTAGTTCACTTCCAGAACAAACATTTCCTCATGAATTCCCCACTCTCATGTCATCCAAGATGTTTTTGTCTCTCTTTGTTCAGTCGAAAATAAATTACGAAAAGTAATCCAGGATTTTTCTCCATATAGTGAATTTCAATGGGGATCAACAGGTTGAAGGTCCATATTGCAGTTTTTAATGCAGCTTCAAAGGGCTCTATACGATCCCAGCCGAGAATTAAAGTTCTTAGCTAGCAAAAGATCGTCCATTTTCTAAAATAAATAAATAAATAAATAAAAATGTCTATACTTTTTACCCACAAATGTTCATCTTGCACTAGCTTTGCAATACGCATGCAAAAAGGTAGGGTAGGGCAAAAAACTCCATCTCATTTTCTCCTCCAACTTCAAAATCATCCAATTGTTTTACATTTTTTGTAAAGGCTGTTTGACTTTCTTTGCATGTTCGCTTTGTAAACACTGGGTAAACACTTACATCATGTGTGACCTTTCAAACTTGACTACGTAATGCGTGAAGTCGAGCTAGTGCAAGACAAGAATTTGTGGTATATATATATATATATATTTTTTTTTTTTTTTTTTTTTTTTTTTGAGAAAATGGCCAATCATTCCGCTAGATAAGCCCCTTGGGATCATGTAAAGCCCTTTGAAGCTGCACCGAAACTGTTTGGATCTTGTTGGTCCACAATGAAGTCCACTAAAATGGAGAAAATCCTGGAATCCTATTCTCAAAAAACTTCATTTCTTTTCGACTGAAGAAAGAAAGATATGAAAATCTTGGATGACATAGGGGGTAAGTAAACTAACAGGATGTTTTTTTTTTTTTTTGGAAGTGAAATTTTGTCACTTGCAACATCAAGATGAATCTCCATCTTTCAGAAATGGCACCTGTGACAAATAATGAAGACACTTTGTGATTTTACTGATTTTTGCTAGAAAAGTTTAAAGTGTCACCACATGGAGTTCTGGATGAAAAAAGTCATGACAGATGTTTTCTTTAGAAGACATTTTGTATGTCTTTGATTTCAGGTGACAGACCACTGAAATGAAAATTGTAACGTTCAATATGGCAGATGAAAAAAAATAAATTAAAAATCACTTAAATGATAAAGTTGTTTAGTCTGGAAAGTACATGTACCTTAACAGGCCCAGCATGAAAATGCCATTTTTAAGTATGACCTAAAAAGGCCAAATTTATGACACCATTGTTGTGACATTTTATTGCTGATTTTAAATATTATGCTTAAAATTTTATTTAATCCGTTACAGGTCCTTCTAAAGATTCCGACTCAGATTTAACCAAAACAAGGCATTTTATAAGGCAGAATATTAATTGCAGGCAGCTTTTGCACTGTTTATTGCATTGTGATATTTTTTAATTGAGTGTCTATTTACACAAGTGCAAATAGCCCGCCTTGTTGGCAGAGGCTATTTACACTAACTCTGGCCACCAACGTGTGGTTGGGTAGACAATATTACAAAAGACGGCTGTTTAATAACTAGCCCCAGTGGCATAGGTAGCAAAGCACTGATTTTTTGACACGTTCGACCCGAGTTCAAATCCACTTTTTGCAAAACTAGCTCTTTTGTCTTTTCACATCACATATCACAACGTAAAAGCATTTCAGTAAAAATGAAGAAAATAATTGAAAAGGTGTAGGATTAGTTGTAGGTGTAGGGAGGACTTTATTGTCCCAATAAGGCAGAATTTATTTAATAATTTTACAATATAAATTATTATTTACACTTAATACGTTATTACTTCATAATGTTTTATAATGTACTACAATACTGAGGTGCACATATCTGTCACTAAGTAGAATAAATAGCATAAATACTATTTATTTCAAAATTAAAAAAAAAGCAATTTTTACATACTGTAAATAAAATCTATAGCTATTTGCACTTAGTGTAAATAGCATATCGCTAATAAAATACTGCAGACAGCCACTGCCTTTTTTAAAAATTAACTTTGGATGAGCATTAGATGATGGCAAAGTAGTCTAAATGTTACAAAAGAGAAAATTATCATGCACAATTAACATTTTTAGTGATTCTAAAGAAACCTTGATTAGCTGGTTCAGATGTGTTCAGTTGAGGCTGGAGCTGTAGAATAGTGGCCCTCTAGAAACAGGATTCATGTTAATATGTTGAATATTGCGGTAAAATCATACCTTATATATTGTATTGTCATATTTTATATTGACAACTCATCAATTAAATATTTACCATCTTAAATTCTGCATAACTGAATGTTTTTAAATAAACAAAACTATATAATATTTTGGGTTGGATGATATGACCATATGTATAACATTTATATAAGTGGGTTTAGACCAAAATATTTTGTATTTACAAAATGTGTTTACAGGCAAATCTGCTTTGTTTATTTCCCTGGCATTGAAATCAGGCACATATAAATGTCAGGAAACACGACTCCTGGCTACATATCAATATTCATGGACCACTGGATATTTGTTAAGTTGTAAGGAGCATTATATCAATGATTATCGATTCGTTTTACTCATGTTTTCGCAGCTTCCCTATTAAATCCATTCATGCAGCAGCTCTTTTGCCACTCAGTCCAGCTAAGGGGGAGTGTTTTGGCGGGAAAATGACATCCATGCATACCATGCATACTAAATATTTTAAGCATTTATGGCTGACATCTTATGTTTATCTCTTTGTCTTCTGTAGGAGGCACTGATCAGTGCATGGCTGCAGTTCAGTGATGGCTCCATGGCTCCTCTGGACCTATACAACCCAGATCACTTTGTCCTGACCGCTACCTCTCTGGATGAGGATGTGGTGTCTGTAAAACAAGACGCAGCAGGCCGGTGGCCGGTTATTTCAGCACGAGCCGAGGGCCAAGGTCTGCTGGTGCATGTAGAAATGACAGTCTCTGAAGTGTGTCAGAAATTTAAGCGTCGGAGCGTCCTGGCGGCCGGAAACTGCAACATCCGTGTGAAGTTCGGTCGTAGCGAAAGCGCCTTGAGACCGGGTGACTTTGAGGACATGGACAACAGACCAGGAGACCGCAGACAGAACCCATCTCTCCCAGATAGGACCGGAATGGACAACCACTACTATGGAAGCTCCATCTCAGACATGGAGGACAATATCATGAGACGAATCACCACCACGACCAAAACGGCAATCATCAGGAGACCTGGCGGAGACAAACTCTCAGATGATGGTAGCCAGTTGCCCGGCATTCCCATTGACTTTTCAGACTTCCCAGCTCAAGTGGACCTTCCCCGAGGACATAATGTAGATGATGATGACCTTCAAATACCTCATGGACTTACTGACCTTGAAATTGGGATGTATGCTTTGTTAGGCGTCTTCTGTTTGGCTATTCTGGTCTTTCTCATCAATTGCATCTCGTATACTCTCAAGTACCGACACAAGGAGATGTCAGTTGAGGGCCAGGAGAGCTTAAACCACGCCCATGACTGGGTGTGGCTGGGAAATGACGCAGAACTTCTGGAGAGCCACGTAAGCTTGTCTCCTCAGACCGATGAGCACATCACCATTATGGACTCCAGCTTAGGAGGGTTAGAAGAAGGGAGCCACCTACTCAACGGTGGTTCTTTGCAGAAGAACGTTCAAGGCCAAGTGCACAGAGGAGCCGAAACCGCTACGGTCTGCACCGCAAAAGACAGCAAAGGCGACTCGCCAACGACCAAAAGGAAACGTGTGAAGTTTACTACATTCACCACCATCCCAGTGGAGAGTGTTAGTCCGGCTAAGGAGAAGCTGGGAGTCGATCCTGACAATGACATTAAGTGGGTATGTCAGGATGTTGAGCTCGGCGACTCTAAGGAACTACGAAACTACATGGAGCGGCTAAATGACAGTGCTTTAAAGGAAGTGGCGTAGTCGAATCAATACGTGCGAACTGAACTCACCCTTTTGCCTTTGTAATAGAGACGAGTATGAGCCAGGGAACAACTGCGACATAAACCTTACTGAACACAACACATCAGCCATTACATAACAAAGGATGTCTAGCGTTCTTTTGGTTTGACGTGTCAATGGTAGGACAACGCCAAGACAGGGAGAACAGCAGACTTATGGCAAAATATGACATTTTAACAAGATGATTCGAATCTTTTTTGTATGTTCATTTATATTATGTTCTTTATTCTCTTCATTTTTTTTAATAATTTTATTTTAGCACCTTTTGTAGTTAAAAACTAAACCGTATTTCCAGGCTTGCCAATGCTCTGCACTCACTTATGAGGCTACAGGACTGTATGCAGATGGTGACATGTAGATTATGGATTGTAATATTAATGAATCATTGTAAATAAAGTGCACATAGAATGGTTTGGATTTGGATGCCCTACGAGTTTCATTTCTGGCTAGTGTATTGCTTGTTTCTGGATATATTTAGATTATTCACCAAGAGACCTTGAGTCACAGAGTTTGACATTTGTGTTTCAGTTGCTTTTTGTTGGTAAAGAGTGTCACAAAACCTTTTGCTCAGCCTGAGCGGTAAACATGTTATTCGGCCCAGAACTGCCTAACTAAATCAATTACACAGTTCCTCAAGGCTCTGTTTAAATTATACTTCATTTCCCAAATCTCAGTTATAACCTTTTGTTGCTTGAAGCGTCAGAAACAAGCTGTTTTAACTGAGATAGGAACCTTATTAAAGTACTGAAGGAAGCTTGGCTCCAGTCATTTTTGGCCATGGAAAATTTCTGGGTTTATACAATTAAATCTATTATAAATTCCGAAACATTAAGGCAATCAATTCCAGACTAATTCAGAACAATTGCTCCAACATTGGGAAAAAAGGGCAGTCCAAAGATGCCAATACTTATGTAGCATATGATAACAGTCTTGCCTGAAAAAGGCCAAATGAATTCTATATTGGTTGTACTACATGTTAATGTGACATTTTCGCTGCAATCCTTCAAGCCAAAATATTGTAACCTTTCGCTACACAAATGCCAATTATTGTCTAATTAACCTGCAGTAGACACCTCTTGCAAGTGCTCAATGGTATTTCCTTCTCAGTTTTATTAATGGGAAACTATCAGTCTTTAGTGAAAATCATTACCAGCATCAGACCTCTAAGAGCCAGACGGGAAGGAAGAGATTCTGCACTTCCAACCAATTAAAGAAAAATTAAAGAAAAGATTAAAAAAAAAAAAAAAAAATCAGTGTTATTGACTAATTTCAGGTTTAACGAAGACAAACCCAGAGCAAATGTTGCCACGTTTTCATTTCTTCACCCAAATTAGATATTTTAAGAAAATAAACAACAGAATATATCAATTATAAATAAAAATAAATGAAAATGGTTCCAGTTCATTATAGGACTGATTATGTAAGGGATGATGAAAATAAACCCAGAAAGGGTGATAAAGGCCTTATGACCCGCTGAATGTACATTACATCCTGCTAACCAAACAATTTAGACTCAAATCAATATTGCACGCCCATATACTTGTTTGTATATGGACGTAAAATATTGATTTGTCTTAACTTATTTCTGAGGTTATCTCATGCCTATAACAAGACGAAAACTGCTTCTTTTATGTATTATATCATTTGTTACTATAAATCTGAAATCCAAGGTACTGTTTCTATGAATTAATTAGCTAACATATTTAGCTACAACGCAACTTATCTTCCTCTATAAAGTTCTCAGCTCTTTGTCCTTCACTGTCCTTTACTGTCCTTCACAGTCATTATCAATGGCGCAATTACGCAATGGAACAGGAACATGGAGATCATGGCATCAGACCGTATGGCCTTGGCCATGTCAATAGCCATCGCATGTGGGTGTCCAGTTCGTCAATTGAGCCAGTGCTCAATTACAGTTTTTGCTCAATTAAATGTTTTTTTTTATATATAACTGCCAATATCAGATTTCCAGTGAACAGATCATGGTTTCGAACTGACCCCCATGTGCAAAAGTAGAAAACAAACGAGATTCCCAGGTTTTCACAACAAAATCCACCCAATTGCTTTTCGAAACTAGTTCAAAACTAGCCCAATCACATTACGGGAGGTAAATATCACATTAGTGGTGTCGCTTCAACCCACATACAGCAAGATTGAAAAAGTAGCCCAGTTCCACAGGAATGGATTGAGGACAGGCACTCTCAAACATTAAAATGAATAAGTGAACTGTAACTGTACACTGTAATTATTATTTTTTTTTTTGTGCTGGGCAATGATTAATCGCATCTGAAATAAAAGTTTTTGTTTATATAATATATGTGCGTGTATTCACACACATACAGTATATATTTTGAAAATAGTCACACATATTTACATGTATATACTTTAGGGCTGTCGAACGATTAATCGCATACAAAATAAAAGTTTGAGTTTGCCCAATACATCTGTATGTATTGTGTGTAATTATTATGTATATATAAATACATACAAATTAATGTATATATTTAAGAGAAATATGTTATGTACAAAATTTTTTTTTGTACATATATAAAAATTATAATAAATACATATACTTGTAAATATTTCTTAAATATGTACATGAAATGTGTTTGTTACATAATACATAATAATTACACACAACACACTCACATATATTAGGCAACATCAAACTTTCATTTTATATGCGATTAATTGTGATTAATCATTTGACAGCCCTTAATATAATTTATATTATATATAACTACATGTAATATATAAACATATTTATATATTTATATATATATATATATATATATATATATATATATATATATATATATATATATATATATATATATATATATACTTACATAATAAACATGCACAGTGCACACACATACAATTATTTTCACAAAAATGTTTATACTGGAAGCAATTAATCGTGATTAATTATTGGCCAGCACTCATTTTGTTAAGTAAATTTCAGATTATTGGAGTATGTTTTACAGGAAAATACTATTTTAGTCTTTCTACTTTCAAGTTTAATTCAGTGTGTTACTTTTTCACGTTTCTTTGTAATTAATTGTAAAATTTACTAGCAATTCCTGCGTGGGTTTAGGGTGTGATTTGGGACAGGGCCTATGTTTTTTGTGAAGCACAAAAAATGAGGTTTGGAAGAACGTTCATGCTGCACTTTTATTACAGAAATGAACTGAGGACAGGCACTCTCAAATGTTAAATATGAATAAGTGAACTGTAACCGTACACTATTTTTTAAATTAATTAATTAATTAATTAATTTATTTATTTATTTATTTATTTATTTATTGTGCTGGGCAACGATTAATCACGATTATTCACAATCGAAATAAACGTTTTTGTTTATATAATATAAGTGTGTGTATTCACACACATACAGTATATATTTAGAAAATATTCACATGCATTTACTACATAAATTTTAGGGCTGTCAAACGATTAATCGCAATTAATCGCATACAAAATAAAAGTCTGAGTATGCCTACTACATATGTGTGTGTATTGTGTGTAATTAATATCTATCTATGAATACACACAAATGAATGTATAGAGTTAAGAGAAAAATGTTATGTACAAAATACTTTTATTTATATATAATATAAATTACATAATAAATTATGTACAACATAAATTATAATAAATAGGGCTGTCAAGCAATTAATCGCATACAAAATAAAAGTTTAAGTTTGCCAAGTATAAGTGTGTGTGCTGTGTGTAATTATTATGTATATATAAATACACACAAATTAATGTATATTTTTAAGAGGAATATGTACAAAATATTTTAATTTTTTATATAATATAAAGTATATGATAAAAAACATATACTTGTACATAATTCTTAAATATATACATGAATGTGTTTGTATTTATATATACATAATAATTACACACACATACATTAGGCAAACTTAAACTTTTATTTCATATGCGATTAATCGCGGTTAATCATTTGACAGTCCTAAACATGAATGTGTTTGTATTCATACATACATAATAATTACACACAGCACACACACACATATTGGGCAAACTCAAACTTTTATTTTGTATGCGATTAATCGCTTGACAGCCCTGATTTATTTATATTCATGTAATTTCTATTATATATAAATATATTTATATATTTGCACAGTACACACACACAATTATGCAATTATGTTCACAAAAACATTTATTTTGGATGCAATTGCAATTAATCATTGCCCAGCACTCATTTTTTTAAGTAAATTAAAGATTATTGGAGTATGTTCTACAGGAAAATACTATTTTAGTCTTTCTACCTTTAAGTTTAATTCAAAATTTACTAGCAATTCCTGAGTGAAACCTTTCCTTTTTTTCAGTGTAGTAAAAGTCATAACATAGCTTTACGTGAGTGACAGTTTTGAGACAGTTAACAAGCAATGCTGTCAAACTTGCCGTGACATGTCTTCATGCACCATGTCTGAATGTAGGTGAACATGAATGATGCAGCGCTAATGACTTCAGTCTGTTTCTCACTCAAAGCTATCATAAGGTTTCAGAAGCACGCAAGCCATATGGGCAACTTTAATGGTCTTTTTTGGTGGTTGTTTTAGTTTGGCAGCATCCTCATTCGATGCATGGAGCAGCATGAAGATCCAGCTAAACATCTGTAACTCCACCAGAACCTCTTTTTAATAACAACTCTCGCACTTGTGCACAGAGCTCTTTTGTAATTATTCATTGGTTACTCCGCTTTTGTTTCCCAAATTTGTTGAATATGCACCAGTAGCACCATGTCTACACAATTACAGTTGCAGCTGTGAGTGTTGGATTATTGATCCCCTGCTCTAAGCCTAATGAAAACAACCATATTGAATGAAGTCAGTGTGTACAACGCTTCTAATCCGCGTTTCTCCTCCTCTGCCGTTCCGCTTTTCTCTTTTATCAGGAGTATCATATCAGTCACATCCTCTCTCATTGCCCGAGGCTCCTCTCTTTTCACGTATCCTGTCTGACATGATCGCGCCTTCTGTCTTTCTCCGACACCCGCACAGACGGTTTTGTTTTCTAGTATCCTGATAAATTACATTTTTCTCTCTCTATTTTGGTTCAGTCTCCCTGCCATTAAATTTGAATGTGTCTCTATCAGCGGCGAGATGGATATACGGGGAGCGTGTTGCGCAGGGGTATGGTGAATGGAGGTGCAGTCTGTGATCTGTGAAGGGCACTTCAAGCTGAGCCGACTAGGGGAGGAATAATCTGCGGCACAGAGAGGGAGAATGACTGATGGATCTCTGGCTGTAATTAACACATCTTTTATAATCACGTCTTCTCATTTTCCAGCATCATCAGCAGGGGGGAGCATTTCATTTCAGCATGACGTATAACATAAAACCCTGTTCTTCATTTATAAACTGCCCTTTTTTTTCTCAGGCATGACATGTGCATCTGTCTGCCTCTCACTAGGTGCAGGCTGAATATGGTGAACCTCAGGATCATCAGTCACATGTAAAGTCAAGGTCTGACTGGCTAGTGCGGTCCAGTTAGTCCCTGTTGGTAGAGGCTGTAACTTACACCATCTGGCAGCATAAAGCATTTTAATCCACTGATGATATGTGGATTACTGTTTGCGAGGTTTAGCACCTTCTGTAAAGTTTGTAAAAGTTTAAAGCCCTATTTTATACTCTGTTCATAAAAAGCTGCATACATTTTCATCATGTATTTAATTTAATAATATTTTATTATATTATTTAGATGTCAGGACTATGGACTGTTTTTATGTTGTGCTCCGTGACCCAGTTTCTCTCTCTCATTATTAGTTCATGTGATTCAGGTGTGTCTCGTCTCTGTGCCAATTATCCTGTGTTTAAAAACCCCAGTGTGTTCTGTTTGTCTCTGTTGGGTCTACTCGTGACGTTCGTGTGCTTCTCCTCGTTCCTGTTGGATTACCCTGTGTGTTTCTTGATTAAAGACTGTTAAAACATTTACTCCGTGTCTCCAGCGTCTTTTCCGGCAACGACCGTGACTGAAGACCTGACCCAAAACAGATACCTTCATGTTTATCCCCGTTTTCAATTTTTTTTTTTTTTAATTTCTGTTGCGCCCTCATGGATCATCCCAAATTCCTCCTCCTCCTGCTGGAGCAGGGGGACAGATCTCTTGAGGACCATACAAGACTGTTCCTGACGTTAGCTAACACCAACAGCTACCCGGACGAGTGCTCTGCTCATTCTATGATGCAAGTTTGAAAACCGTGTGCAGAGCGCCGTCGTCAGAAAATGGAAGAGGATTTTGCCACCTTCTTGGACTATGACGAGAAACGTATCGCCATTCGCCATCTGCCCTGTGGATGATCTTGCCAGATCCACTCCAGACCCAGAGCCCAGCCCAACATCAACTTCGAGGGGGACCTAACTGACTGGGAAAGAGACCTGGAGGCCAACTTGCCCCCTTCTCCTCTCTCCCCAGAGTGGGCTCCCATTTCCCAGACCACCCGAGAGAAAGGCTCCGTCCCCAAGTACAGCCAGGAGTGGGCTCTGATTCCGTAGGGCAGCCCTACGGCTACTCCCTCCCTCGCCTGAGCCATCGGTTCCACTCTGGCCCCCCGGATCTTCGGCAACCCCCTGGCTCATTGGCTCTCTGTCTCCGCCACAGGCTTCTCTCCCACCTGCTCCACCGCCGTCGCCCTTTCTCCTCCATGGCTCCTCCCTCTGTTGGCTCCACCGTGGGTCCCGCCTGGCTTCTCCTGCTCCAAGTGCCTCCTGTCATCTCCTTGGCTCCTCCCTTCATCGTCTCCACCCTGGATTCCATTCATCGTCCTCCCCCGAGCCTCCTCCATTTCCGTCTTTGCCTCCTTTTGTTGTTGTTGACGGCGCGAGGACACGCCTTTCTGTGAGGGGGCGCTGTGTGAGGACTATGGACTGTTTTTGTGTTGTTTTTGATCCCCATATACTCCATGACCTAGTTTCTCACTCTCGTTATTAGTTAATGTGATTCAGGTGTGTCTCGCCAATTATCCTGTGTTTAAAAGCCCAGTCTGTTTTGTTTGTCTCTGTCGAGTCTACTTGTGAAGTTCATGTGCCAAAAATGAACATTCATGTCATTCCAAACCTGAAGTTTCAGGGTTTTTTTTTTTTTTTTTCGTCGATGGTCACCAAAAGTTTCTGGTTACTTCAAAATGTCATATTTTGCAGGAGTAATAAGTCTAATGGGTAATTAATAGGCATCAAATTAAATAAAATAAAATAAGCATGAATTTTAGTGGATGTATAAAGCAAGTTCTCCTGAAGTTCACACAAGTATTTTGAAAAATGTATATTATTTTACCATTCAAACCAAACAAACTTATTTTACTAAGATGTATAATGTAAAAACATTAAACTTATTTAATGAACTGCAAGTGTTCAAATATATAGGCTAATATCTATGACCTCCAGCTAAAATCGTGCTTGTGAAATGGAAGTACATTGTAGAGTACTTTTAAAAAGAGGGCTCATTACAGGAATAATATAGTCTGAATGATATTAAATTATTAATGATAATGTAAGGTACTTTAAATTTATATAAAAATCAAATAGTTTAACTTATGAGTGGGATTTAAGTACATCTTTATACATCATTTCATAATTATATTGTGTTTCTTCAATGTACTGTCGAAAAATGGGTCATGAAACGGTTAAAATGTCACATTTTTGTTCCTTTTCAACAATATATCAGTGGAGCAAAAGATAGTTTAACGTACCTCCAGGTTTTTGTCAAATTAAAGAGGTCAAACTTCAGTTCTTGCCATTTTGTTTTACAATTATTTCATTTGAGATGCTGATTAAACTCAGCACTGATTTTGCTATTTTATAGTGGTACACAAACTTATATCAAGGAAATTCTCTTAGAATGGAAATGGAATAAATGCACTAAACAAGAAGTTAATATTGAGTAAGTTAAAAGAACATAACTCCAAAGTCACAGCTGAACAAACCACTACATCTCTGAGCAACACACTAAAGCTCCTGAGTCAAGCAGTGTGTAGCCCACGGGTGGGGAAAGTTGATCTTCAAGGGCTGGTGTCCCTGCAGAGTTTAGCTCCAACCCTAATCAAATACACCTGAACAAGCTTATCAAGGTCTTCAGGAGACAGGTTGGTATTATTTTTTTCAGGGTTGGAGCTAAACTCCCATCATCCAGGATCAAGGTTCCCCATCCGTGGTGTAGCCTATGAACGAATGAATTGAATCAATGATTAGGGGAGCGTGGGGCACAACCTAAAACTTTTTGAATCTCTCACTTTGTGTAAATCCACGTGGGGTTCAGAGTATAATTTCTTATCCACGTTATTTTCACACTTGTCTAGTACAAATATGTAGCTTTGTTTCATAATTACAGCATGTACGTTTTTTGTTATTTACCTCAAAAAAAGGAAGTGAAAAGTGACAACATGCCCCGTAGGTGGGGTACATTGTAACATGTGAGGGGCACGTTGTAACATGACCATGACAGCTTAAAATGTTGTCTGATCGAATTAAAAAAATATACACGACAAACTAAAATATTTTGTCAATAAAATATTTCAAATAAAATAATGAAATAATGACCAACTAGCAGTTAACTAAGGGCAATCAGTTTTATATTTTGGATTCAACTTAGACTAATCTAAGGTTGTGTGTCCACCAAAGCATTTTTTCCCAAGGCTGGCATATTTTTTCAATAGGGGTTTATTAGCAACAGACTTTCGTATACAACTAGTGTGCATCAGTGTCTGGTACGTGAACTGCAGTGCCGCTGACCGCAAAACCCTACAACGGACAGTGAACACAGCTGCAAAGATCATCGGTGCCCCTCTTCCCTCCATCCTGGACATTTTCCTTGCACAATGCACCAGTAAGGCTTCCAGCTTCTCGTGAAGGACCCCACCCACCTTCCCACAATCTCTTTCAGCTCCTACCATCAGGTAGAAGGTACTGGAGTATCAAAGCTAGCTCTGTCAGATTGCTCCCTCAGGCTGTGAGAGCCCTTATCTCCAATCTCCCTGTCCCCCTCTGAAACCATGAAAACCTCAGCCTCCTCTTCCCGACTCATTAAAACTGTTGACAATTTTCCTAAGTGCAATTCTGAGTGTGACAATAAAGCTCGACTTGACTTGACTTGACAAGTCTTGTTGATTCCGGTTCATATGTTTTGCATATGCCTTGTTAAATATGAAGCTGATTTAATTAAGATGCCTTCAAAGTAGACACTAAAGATGATCATAACCAATGTCCATCACAGATGTGGATTGATATATAAAACTTTTTTTATTTGTATTCTTTTCACTAACATTTATATATAGAAATCGAATAAAACGTCAACAATAAAAACAGCTAGCTCATTTAACTGATTACATTAAAAGTCCATCAGTAATTAAACACACCTGATCCAGCTAATCAAGTCATTCAGGCTTGTTTGACAACTACATGGTTTGTGTGTTAGAGCAGGGTTGGAACTAAACTCTGCAGGGCTGCAGCCCTCCAGGACAGAGTTTGACACCCCTGGCCTATTGTTTCAATGGGAGCGCTGTGTTTTTTAAAACGCCAGGAGCGTGCCGAGCGCTAAGCATTCGGGGCATCTTCTTCTCTGCGCTAAGAGTTGAACGATGTTCAACTCTGAGTAAAACACTGCGCTCATCACTGACCCTTTCTACTCAGCTAACCAATCAGAGAGTGGAGGAGGGGCGGGACTAATACAGACCACGCTGCTTGTACTATAAAATAAATTAAGTTTCAAACTCCATTTCATTTTGGGGAGTACACTTTAACCTTATTTCAAAGACAATATATTTGGAGAAGTTAATATTGCTTGTCTCTGAGTGTTTATGTCTTTACAAGACGGAATTGCCAGACAACCATATTAATGTTATGAAAAATAATGCTTGGAGTAACATTTCAGAGAAGATAAGACTAGCCTAAAGCCTTTTATGCAACCGGTCCCTTATTGTCAAAGAAACAAGTGTGCAGCAGTTATCTTTAGAATTTAGCCTTTGAACTTCCCTTTTTTACGGTAGCATCACTGTTGAAGACTAATCGGCTGGTGAAGTGGATGTACTTATTGCAGAGTTAACAAAAGATTTCAAAGTTATTACGTGCATTCTTGAAAGTGGATGTCATAATAAATGCCAGAAGACCAGGAAGATTTTAAAACGAGTGGTTCATTTGTAAATTCATATGAACTAACTTCACGCTGTGGACAAATGCAGTGCTGAAAAAGAGTGGGGCTTATAAGGTGAATAAGTCTTCGCCTGTATTTTTCTACAATTCATTTTTCATTTAATTCACACCTTCATTTAAGCATTGTAAGCCATGAACCAAACCAACCAGTTATACAAGTGTGAATCACAACATAACAAAATGTTATTTGCAAATTTGAAAATATGAGAGAGAGAGAAAAAAAAAGACTTCAAAACAGAGCCCATAAGGGGGAAAAGGGTGCTATACCATACCTGTCAACATGTGGGCAACAAACCTTTTAAAACCTGTACAAATAAAATGGATACAATATGAGTGGGGTAGGGCAATGTTAATGGCAACATATTAAACCTTAAAATGACTGTAAAAACATGATCTACAGTTCAGATATCGGTTTTCACAAAACACAGTTTTATAA
Organism: Labeo rohita; assembly: GCF_022985175.1. NCBI lineage: Eukaryota > Metazoa > Chordata > Actinopteri > Cypriniformes > Cyprinidae > Labeo > Labeo rohita. The sequence goes on along the minus strand of NC_066876.1, from coordinate 10,228,286 downwards.
ATGACAAACTTCACATTTCAGCCTTTTAACTTTTTTTTTTTTTTTTTTTTTTTTTTTTAAAGGTATGTGTCAAGTGAATTATATTATATTATATGAATTTAAACAACTATTATTAAACAATTATTTTAATTTAGTTGTTAAAGACTCTTAGGATAAGGCTGATTTGCAGGAGGAGCATCACAATGGGATGTCAATTAAAACATCTTGAAACAACATCTGTTTGCATATTTTATTTTCCCCAATGCCAGTACACAGGATTTTCCATAGGTGTGGCAGACTGGTTTCTGAACTTAACGTAGACACAAAAATTGAATAAACAAATACAAGTTAAACAATCAATCAATTGCAAAACAAAATCCAAACCATACTAATGTTCAAACAACAAACTTACATCTGTACACAGCCACAACACCATATGAAAAAGTCCAGAGCAGCAACAAACAGACAGAAAACTGACTGCTGCTCTAAAGCAACCATTCATAAAGGCCACTAATTGAAGTGGCAATAGGATGCAGCTGTCAAAAGTGGATGGAGCTACAGTCCTACATCAGAGGGATTTCCAACATTAGTAACATATAAACATATCTTCGTTCAGACTGTCCGCCCAAATCCTATTTTGTGCATATCCGACTGGAATCCAATCTGGATGACCAACTGTTCACACAGTGTATTGCAAGTGTTCATATACGATTTGATATGAAAAGTGCTCTTTAGATTTGCGGGATGTGTGTTGGTTTCTATGTCAATGCCTTTGCTTTATGCCTAAAAAATAAAAACAACAACAGCAATACAGTTTACAAAACAGATGTTATCTTATGACATGACAACATGTTGCCATTGTATTATGTTTCGCTTATGATGCTGAAATGGATTTGCAATAATCGGATTTTATGTAGTTCATTGCAATTCAGATCTAAATGTGACCGGATTTCAGTCAGATTTGGGCTGACAGTCTGAACGAGGCTTTAGTGTCTTAATTGTTTAGATTTTTATAACGCATTATCTTTGTCGATCCACTGGTTCACATTTACAACTGTTTTCTGCGTTTTTTTTTTTTTGCCCTAAAAAAAAAAAAAAATAGCAGAAGGCCTTATTGAAAAACGCTAATCATTCTCCGCCAGTAGGTGGCACTTTCGGAACAGCAGAAACAGCAGTTTCTCAACAGCTCTGGACAGAAATATATTGGTGTTCCCAGTAACCGCAGCACACAAAACATCGCAGCACCTGACTTTGAAATGTGCAACGCACATACTTCCATAGCCTTTTGAAGTTTAATCATCTCAATTCTCGTCATTCTGTCCCAAAATTTAAGGCCTCTTGAAATCATAGTTAAGACTTTCTTGTACCATTTAAGACTTTTTATGGCCGTAAACCTGTTATGAATAGTTATCCTTAGTGATGAAGGTCGAAATGGCTGGTGTGCCCTTCTGAGTGACTGTGCAGTTGTGATTTAAAGTGCTGAGTAATGCCATTTTTCCCACCGTGTCTAATATAAAAATCAGTGTGACACACTTTGCAAATGTGTGGACATTGTCGATACGACTTTGAGATATGAAATTAAATTCTTACATTCAGTTGCTGCTAAATTTGCATGTATGTTTTGTCTTTTCTTTTTTCTTCTCCTACCAATTTCAACCAGTGATGCTTCATTCAGCTTCCCACATCTACTACTTATACAGATGTCAACAGCGCAACTGAGTTGTAGGTTGCCAGGTTGAGGTCACAAATAGGTTGAAATTTGTATGATACGTCAATTGTGTGAGTAGGATGCGTTTCATACAAGATCTGGCAACTGGACAACCTTGGAATCATATAACGAGGTTTGGGCCATAAATTACAGGAGTTTCCCAGGAGAAATAACAAACGGGGGGGGGGGTGGAGATGGGTGTGAAATACGGCAGACTCCTGGGAAAAACTGAGTGACAGGTACAGAGAAAAGAGGCCACTTTTTTAAAGGGGTCCTATTATGCTCTTTTACAAAGGTGTTTTTTTTTTTTTTTTAGGGGTGTACTAGAACATGCTTTCATGCTTGGTGGTTCGAAAAACGCAATACATTTCTCCAAGCCTGGCACATATGGCTTGATTAGTTCTGGGTTTAATGAAAGCCTGCCTTCCGAAACACTAGATGTGTTGTGATTGGTTAGCTGTCCCAATGCGTTGCGATTGGCTAACAGCTTAGACGGTATTTCAGTACTGCCACACCCCTTGTCAAAGAAGCAAGTTCCGTGTACAACTGTTAGTGCAAGCTAAATTTAAGTGATTCTTATGTTTTAAATATGGATATTTTTCTTACAAAAATGCATCGATTCACTACAGGAGGTCTTTATTAACCCCCCGGAGCTGTGTGAGGCACTTTTTATTATGGATGGATGCATATTATTGGACTTGTTTTGGACTGATGAAGAGAAGCACCCGTCTATGCCATTCTAAAGCTTGGGAGTGCCAGGATAAATTTTAATATAACTCTGACTGCATTCGTCTGAAAGAAGGAAGTCATATACACCTAGGATGCATGGAGGGTGAGTAAATAATACGCTACAGCAGTGTTGGGTCCTATCAGCTTGCAAGATCGCCAATACATGATATTATCGTGCTAATGTATTTAATTATTTACATACTTAGTTTCATTGCCCGAAACCAGCTCCAGCATAAGGCTAAAAGCAGCCTAACATTATCAAAGAACATCATCACTGATCAGCCTATCCTATTCTAGTGCAAGTTTATGCATTTTAAAAAACACTCGCCTTATAAGTCAAGCTAAGGTTATCTACACTGTATGATGAATGAATCTCTTACCACACACTGCACACGTCTGCGGCACGTTACAGCTCTAAAGTGACCACGCTAGTCAATGCTTGTGTTTATACCCGGCACGCTGCGGCTCATTGAATCAGTTCTCCGTGCTGCATCGTTAAAGTTAGGTTAATCCCCCACCTCGTCCCTACCCTCTCCAACAATTCAAATGTCCATGGGCAGGATTTATTTTAATGATATTTTAATGGACCACATTGCAACATCATTGCTTGTGGAAAACAAACGTTGTAGTCCAAAGGAGCCATTCACTGTAGTTCTTGAAAAGGGAATTTTTTAAAACGAAATATCTCCTTTTGGGGTGGACTTTGTAACTTTGTAGATCTTTTTTATGCCCAAAGATACACACCCTCACTGACTTAAGTTCAAAAAGTGAAAAAGCATAATAGCACCCCTTTAAAGGTTCATAAAACCTTTTTCTGAGATTTGAGCAGAGGTGTTTGTGTTGCACATCATAAATGACAATGTTGGCATCTGTTAATTTTAATTGTTGGAGGAAACTGGTTAATTTTGAGCTTTTTTATTCATTTTCATCTTCCAGGTTTAAAATCTACATTGTGCTGACTTCACAGTTTGTGACGTGGCAATAGACTATAGTACATCGATGACGCGCTGGTGTGTCATAATTATTCATGAGGTGGTGTTTTGAGAAGACACTTTGCCTAATTATTCACGACAGCTGTGTTGATTTGCTATGACAGATGCTTCAGACTGTGAGATTGCATTTATTAACTGAGAGAAATGTTCATGGATCGAGACAGATTGCTTTGTAAGAGTTCGGCACAAACGCGATTCATTCATATAACGTTAGCGAGTGTAAAAGTGGTTTTTACAGCACCTTGACGCAACCCATCAAATGGATAATAAACGCAGCAAAATAAGCCTTAAAAGTTAACAGAGGTGTGTGTTCATATATATATGTTTTCGATGAAGAGTGCAAATGCCTGTGCATTTATTTGTGTTGTTAACTCAATGGGAGCAAAATGAAACTGTCTAAACAGTCTGAACCTGAAGTTGACTCAAAGACTATAGAATACCCAAGACTTGCCACTCGTATAGTTTTGAATGGGGAAAGATGCAACGCTCATTATGGCCGCGAAGCCCCGCCTTTTTAATGAAAGAGCCAATCGTTGATTAGTAAAGTCTGCGCGTCACTGCAGCTGTTCTATAGCTGGTTGCTATAGAAACAGTCAGCGTTTTAAGACATGCGCTCAGTACTGCATGAAAAATAAACTTTTTTTTTTAAGCGATATTGGAACATAACGAACAATATTTATGAGGCAGTTCTTGTCAGATTTCATTGGGGATTTCAAATATGTAATTTTAGCTTGTTTAACAGTTTTGAAGAATTTGATGTTTCCCCATTCAAAGATATAGAAGCTGCACTTGCCTGCCCGAGAGGCGTTTTAAAGATGGCCGCCGAGTGAAATGACTTGCCTTAAAGTCTTTGGTTGACTCTCTCCCCTCTTCCCCCTCCGCTCCGCAGCGCATCACGCCAACTTTTGCAGCATTTTTTCCAAAACTGTGGTGAAAACTAACCAGTGCTGAAACGGGGGTTTCATGACCCTTTAATGTGTATAAAAAAAACAATTAACTTACCACTTAATAAATCATCAGAGTCCCGCAATCTTCAACATGTCTGCCATTATACATTGATTCTGAATTGACCTATTTCACACTGAAAAAACTGCCGTTTTATAGTAACTGTCTTACAACTTTGACAGCAATTAAATGACGTCAAGTCTATAATGTGACTGGTTATCACAGCATATATGAAGTTGACTGCTACACTTTCTCCAGAGTAGAGGTTGGCATCTCCTCATAATAAGAACATCTCTTATATAAATATGTCAGAATAAGTAACAGAGTTACAGTTTTAGCCGAAATTACACTGTCACTCAATAGGGGCTAGCTAGAGTGCTGCCAACCACTGGATGGTAGTTATTCTATTAATATGGTAATCATATTTCCCATAAATTAAAGTATAAGGACTGCTTTGGGATTAATGAAAGAGTCCTGTTTAAGTCCAGTTTACTACACACAAATACACATAAATGCACCTTGCAGTTAGAGTTGGAATTAGAAGGCAGTTTAAAAATGACTACATTTGAATGCAGTATGAAGAGACATTTGCAAATATTAAAATAAGGTTCATGTCAGACAAATCCAAACCTGTTTTAATGAGGCGCATCAGCCTCTCTTACAAGACAAGAGTCATTTGGGAACACTGACCTTAGACAGGTTAACTCACATAAACCATCCATAATTCATACACTGTGCTTACACCTAAAGCTCTTCTGCTTTTTTTAAATAGAGCATAACACTGTAAAAAACGTGGAGGCGGTAGAAATATATAGGCTGTGTCAACAGTCTGACTCAGAATGAGAGAGAAAAAGAGATGTGGAGTTCAAACAGTTCGCTGACGGTCACACTCTAAGGAAACAACTCGTCGGTCTATAGATACGCTTGGCTGAAGAGCGACGATGTTCTGATTTCATGCTCATCTGATGAAATCAGACAAATGCAATTGAATGTGAGAGATCACAAGGTTTGCATATGAGCTAGGAATATGCGAGAGCGATATTAAATGGGAGACTCATTGAAACTGCTCTCTCAGACAAAAACACTAGAGGTCAAATTCATTTTATTGAACAACAAAGAAACCATTTCATTTTAAACAAACAAAAGCATGAAAAAAATCACAATGTATGTTTTCACAGCACTCAAAATGTATTTTAATAAAAGTCAAATTTTACTGGATGGTGACAGACTGAGAAAAACTGTTATTTTACAAATTTATTCAGCATCTGAATATGCCTAGTTAATGAACGATGCCTTTTTCTCACACTATGTGCCTTTTTGATATTCCACTGTATTGCCTGTCAAATCACATCCAAGAGGATTTTGATCACTCTGTTTTGAACTAACTAATGTAAAACTGTAAGGATGACGCATCAGTTGCAACAGTCACGTGGTGCAACTCTGGCATTGAAGGCACAAGGTGTAACTGAGAAGTGCAACGCAAACCACAGGAACTACCTATGTATGAAAATATAAAAAGAACAAGCACAGAAGCATAATGGGAGTGCTGTTACTATTTTGTTAAGCTTGCAAAGCAAAGACACCAAACTTCGTTAATTAGTTGGCATAAACAGCAGCAAAAGTTGTCGTTGCCAAATTTGCATGAGAATTACATCAAGCAAGATGCCCTTCTACAGGATGATGACATTATGAAGCTGAGGTATACATTTTTATAGGATGTATCATAATCCCGCATGTAAAATTCATGGTTTTGTATACTCAATTACGAACATCTTATTTTTCACTAGAGATTAGTGCAAACGTAATTTCACTAACCTCATTCAGATGAAAATCTAAGCTTGAGGTTTGTTGTTCATCAAAAATCCTCATACATATCTAAGAAGGTCATGAATCATTATAAACAAGACGCAGGTGTTTCCAAAGGAAACACTATTCATTTGCATTAGCAGAGATATTCCTGCTGTAAAGATGTCGGCTGAGCTGTGTGCTTTGTGATATCAGCACTCATTGTGCAAATTCATAATTTCTCAGGTGATACACTCATATCATAACCACTATGAAGAGCTAAAGGACTGCTTGGCCTTATAGCTCATGATCAAAATCATTAAAAACAAGCTAATGCCTGACAAAATATCTAAAAGTGAGAAACACTTGTAATGCCACAGGTTTAGTACAAAAGTTACAAATTTAATGAAATTGTTCAGGACACTATTATGACTGTGATTTAAAAAAAAAATAAACACTGTTCAAGTCTTTTGCACTGCAGTTTTTATCAGCTACTTCACCGATGTTTAGAAAATACTGCATGGGTTGCTTGCAATTTATTGGCTACCATCTAAAAGGAGTACCCAAACATATTTGCCCTTTTAGATGTCAGTTAATTAGCATCAACAGCATAAAAAATAGAGCCAATTAGTACCTATTATAAATTTAAAATAAATAAAGTGACCAAAGATACACAATACAGTGCAAACAGTGCCTGAACTAGAGGAAAAGGAAAAAATGTTTAAAAAATATTGTTAAAATTTTGTTTAAAAAATGCGTACCATAAAAACATGCCCAGAGACACAATTTTAAATAAAACTGAACAGGAGTATTGTCTAATCCTGTTGGTGTAAAACGTTCAATAAATATTCAAATTAAACCAATTAGTTGTACAACCCATCGTAAACAATTTAAAAACCACTTTGTGAATTTATAAATCTTGACATATAGTTAAAACAACAAAAAAGTGTTGTCCAAAGTATTCACTACAACAAACATGCATTTCATAATCCAGTTCACTAATGGAGTGGACCAAACCTCATTTCCAACCATTTCATGTGAAAATTTGTAGCTAATTATTGCAGAATTTTCTTTTTTCTTTTTTTTTTTTTTAAACTGTCTTTAAAATGCCAAGAGGAAGGCCAGTTCAGTAACACAGGGGGCTTTAAGTTAAATATTTCAAAACCTCATTTTTGAAATGCGACAAGGTTTAGAGTTGATTTGGTGGCTGAGGAATGAAAGTGAACGTACGGCTGTGTAGGGGTGGTGAGGATGACGGGGGTCATGAGTTGGTCAGAGACGGCCTGTGACTCCCTGCTCTGGGCTTCTGCTTGTCATACTTCACCGACACAATGAGGAAGACGAGGAGTGTGACTCCCTGAATGCCAGCCAGGAGGAAGAAGTAGTAATTCAGTTTGCACTCGTTGATGTTACCTACAGAGAGAAGAAAAAGTGAGGGAAAAGAAAACTCCCTTTGAAGTGAATTTCACAATACCAAAATTTCTGTAGCGGATAACAACCTCAGACACGATTTGGAGCACAGAGATCACGCAACCTCTGTATACTGGTTGAAACAGAATTCGAGTATTGTTTCTTCAGAAGCAGGTTTCATATTTGTTTGATTTTGATTTGAAAATAACAAACCAAACCACAGAAACAAGCCAAGGAGATATTTAATTTATTTTATTTTTCTATGATTAAAAATATATCCTTTAATGTGGACCTGAAAACGTATGGTCATATACATTTGAAGTCAAAAGTTTACATACACCTTGCAGAATCTGCAAAATGTTAATTATTTTACCAAAATAAGAGGGATCATACAAAATGCATGTTAGTTTTTATTTAGTACTGTGTGTGTGTTTACATACACTTGATTCTTTATACTGTGTTGTTACCTGAATGATCCACAGCTGTTTTTTTTTTTTTTTGTTGATAGTTGCTTATGAGTCCAGAAAAATCCTTCATGTTCAACAGATTCTTTGGTTTTTCCGCATTTTTGTGTATTTGAACCCTTTCCAACAATGACTGTGTGATTTTGAGATCCATCTTTTCACACTGAGAGACTCATATGCAACTATTACAGAAGGTTTAAATGCTTCAGAAGGAAAACAATGAATTAAGAGCCAGGGGTGTAAACTTTTGAACGGAATAAGGATGTGTACATTTTTCTTATTTTGCCTAAATGTCATATGTTTTCATTGAATACTGCCCTTCAGAAGCTACACTTACATGTTTCCCAGAAAAGAAAATAAGTTCAATTTACCCCGATCTTCAAATTCAAAGAGTTTTTACCCCTGGCTCTTAATGCATTGTGTTTCATTCTGAAGCATTAGTGAGAGTATTCTGTAACTTTCTGTAATAGCTGCATATTAAAGATGGATCTCAAAATCATACAGTCATTGTTGGAAAGGGTTCAAATACACAAAAACGCTGAAAAACCAAAGAATTTTTGAGACCTGAAGGACAGCTCAGGACAAATAAGGGACTCATGAACAACTTGATGAATTTTGCAGATTCTGCAAGGTATATGTGAACTTTTGACTTCAACTGTACATAATTTTTCTTTAACTGATATTTCTTAACATCCGTCCTTTGCTCACTTGATCAGTGGAGAGAGTTCCTCTTAATTCTAAAGGTGTGTGTACAGGTAGATGAAGAGAAACTGAACATCTGTGTGTACATGCTGCATTCATATGTCAAAAGAAAGCAAAAAGCATATGTTTGTGCTTGTTGGATCCCCGAAGGCAACAGAGCGAACAGGCAATCTGCCGCCTTCATACTACCCTACAGCGGCAAAGAGCTTTAACTGATGGCGTGTCTGTCCGCATTGCTTGTAAGCATCCATTGCAACCTGCATGCCCATCTGACTCTGGTTTATTCAAGCAAAACCTAAACAAGCATTCCTTCTCCATCCAATCTCTTCTTCATTTCCCATCTCTATATAATGCTTGAGAGCAGATAGAGGGCTTACATCAATACTTACAGGAGAACCATAAACAAAAAGCCACATCTTCACAGGATGAAGGAAGAGCCTATAATTCACCATCTTGGGAGCTTAAGTGAAGCACACTCACTCTGATTCTGCTGGCATTACAGGCTCTGAGCCCTCGGCCCTGAACTAACTCTCCTGTTGTTTAACCCTCTGACTGCTCGGGGCCATTATAGTCCTGGATGACGACTATGTGTAGTATTAAAATCAACCCTCTACTTACACTAAATTCAGTACACAAACACAGAATTGGTTCAGAAATCCTTCCTGTATTATGAACCATAAGTCTGAGCCTCTCTCTCTCTCACAGAGCTGAGGAAAAAGCTGCTTAACACTTCTGATCTGTTCAGAAGAGGTGGTCAAACCTCCAGGGTTGAGGACCATCAAAGAGAAACTCTTAATAAGTAGTTCTGCGAAGGGACTGTCGACTCTCAGGAGTGTTTCAGATCGGCTAAAGCAGGGCCCTGTAGCGTTGCTTAGCGTTTCCTATTATGACGTCTAAAAAAATGTATATATCCATATGAATGCATTAGCATTTAAATAGGTATATTCACATGTCCACGTCTTGTCGAAATAGGGTCATTGATTAGAATACTTTAGAGAGGATTCTACTTCAGTTTGAAGATGTCATTAGAAGGAGAAGAAGATACAGCATCTTCTCATAGCAACCAATTGGAGGAAAGAAGATAAAAAATAAAAATAAAAAAATCTCTGCTGACCCACAGCTGAACCTTTGAGGAACATCATGAGAAATTTCATGAAATGTAATTATCTATGGCCTCAAAGAACACATCTCAAGCAGTTATCATCTGCCAGAAGAGGCAGTTGAAGACATGAAAGCACTGGTTCATTACAGTATGAAGATGCAATGCATTCCCATCCCAAACAGTTATGAAGAAGATCCAGAAACAATATTTGATTAAACATTATGTATAGAACAAGGGATGAAAGTTTTTTAGATGCTCACAGTGGTCTCGTCCTTTCAAATTTTTGAGTACTGTGTAACTGTAAAGTAGGGGTGTTCAATTCTGCTTCTTGAAAACCACTTTCCTGCAGATTTTACATCCACCACACCTGCTTGGAAGTTTCTTCTAATCCTGAAGACCAGAAATATAAATAAATAGCACTAAATAGCACTAAAAGTGGTTCACTGGCTTATAATCAATGGGGAACCACTTTGAGCACTATACAGCACCTTTGTACTAATTGCACTAATTTGTACTTATGGTACTATGTAGAACCATGAGAGGAATCAAATTCTCCTCCTTAGATTTCAGATGTCACTCTAATCTCATATGTTTGATATGAATGGGAATTTACTATAATGGTAAAACCTGTTTTGAATGACTTGTATGTATTTCTGAGGTCAAAAAGCCTTTTATGGGAATCCTGGAATATTTCCTTATAGAGGGGCCTTGAGGGAAAAAGCTTGAGAACCATATTATCTTCAGGAAATACACTATATTTATATGTTGTTTTTTTAATCCTTGCCCCATCTAAACTAAGAGACTAAGAAAAAGTTAGAGAACCTTCAAAGAACTATACAGGAGCTTAACAGGTTCTTGGTATGGCAGCAGTGCTATATAGCACCTCAACCACCCCAAAGAACCGCTGAAGAACCATACTGGGCTTAAACATGTTCTTTATACAGTAGTGGTGCTATATAGCACCTCAGCCACCCCAAAGAACTGCTGAAGAACCATTGAAGAACCATACTGGGCTTAAACAGGTTCTTTTTACAGTAGCGGTGCTATACAGTAATTTAACCACCCCAAAGAACCGCTGAAGAACCATATTGGGCTTAACAGGTTATTTATACGATAGCAGTGCTACATAGCACCTCAACCACCCCAAAGAACCACAGAAAAACCCAATTTCTTTTGTGTGTAGCAAATCTTGGTGTGTTTAGTTGGGGTCGGAGCTGAACCCTGTAGAATAGTGGTCTTCTGGGGCAAGGGCGCCCAATCCTGCTATATGGCAGAGTCCATCAAATCTGGCCCTGGAGAGTCACTGGCATATAGTTTTACTCCAACCCTGATGAAACTCACTTGTGCGCCACACCGGTTGTGAGCTACACAGAGGAGCTCCAAAAGTGACGACAGAAAAAATGTACATTTAAATTGAGCCAGTTCCCATCTCCTCCTTCCTTTATCTACAAACCTGTGTTACAGGAGGCTATCCAGAAGCATAATCGTGCATCCCTGACACAAAGTGTTCTTTCAGCTTTTCAAAGATTTATTTGGGTGATCATTTAGATTACTTTGTAAATTTCTAAGCTTCATTACATGCCAACCTTAGATGCTCTGAAGTCTTGTTTGAGAGTGTCAATTAGCACAATAGTATCAGGGCCATAGCCTTACGATTACTGCTAATGTTAAGTCGAAAGAATCCAACCAGGCCCTGTTTCATCCTTTTCTCAATCCCCAATAATTTCCTTTCTTGTCTTCACTCTCTCCATCCAATAAAAGTGGCACGCCATGTTATGGCTACAGAAACCTCCTGATCAATTTCTCTGCTGCTTTAATATACTCTGTAACAGCAGTTGTCCCCAATGACAACAAGTGTTACAAGCAGGTGGACAGTTTGACTGAGAGAGCAATAGAGCTTGGGATCTTGCTGCCCTCAAGCAAGGGGAAACAAATGCCCCTGTCTGCGAAAAATGCTGCATTTACAATACCCACATGCCAGAATAGAGCTAACAGAAAACCAACAATCAATACCCTCAAACAGTCCCCTTTCACGCCACAGGCTACTCCAACTTGTGGAAATAAGAAGAGTAAAATATGGCAAGCTATTGTTTTGAGTTCGTTTCTCCCATCCATGGTGTTGTGCGTTGGCGGGTGACGTGGCTGTTCTTCCTATGCTTCTGGGAGATGACATGATTTAACAGCAGCACTTGGCAGGATGTGGAGGTGCTGGTCGCCTCCCTGAAAGGCAAGGCCGTAAAGAATACTCAGTCAAAGGACAGAGTGGGAGATATATCACGGCGACACGCTCTGGGAAGATTGCTCGCACTACCCTCAGGAAAGTGGCAGCTGTCGCAGATTTGGCGGCGTTTGGGCGGTAATGGAAAAATAAACATTACTGGAGCACAACTACATGTTCCTGATGCGAATCTCAAACAGGAAAAGCAGTAAGGAATGAACGGATCAGAGAAATCTGTAGGATCTTTCACTAGGAAGAAAGAGTTAAACATTGATAAAAAAAAATCAATGGTATTCATGAATTTTCCACTATACTGTAGTATAGGCAGCAGTATCACTCGCTCTCCATCGTTTTGTTCTGCATGTCCTCATTTCTCGTTACATTGCACATTCGGTCTTATATGGCAGCTACACAAAGATAACAGCAGGCACCTGGAAGTCTCACTCTACAGGGGCCAGCAACTGTATTCGTCTTGCTGCAGGTCCTCTGCAGTTCATCATGTAACGATTTTATTAACCTTTCCTTGGCATGTAGTCCCGTATGACACACATGATGCTCTGTGTGTTCATTTAACAAATATCCGTATTTATCTCGTGTGCTTCAAAAGGGTATACTTGTCATATGTTAGGGCTTATCTGGGGTAATTGGAGAAGCAGGACAATGAAGGAATAGAGGGGGAAGTATGGGAACAAATCTGGCCAACACTACAAGAAGGTGGCAGTGTGTCACCAGGCCTAACCAGTCTTTTAAATTAATTGGCTGAGACCTTTTATCCACTATAAAAGTGTGGTAGAAGCAGGGAGATGCAAGGGGAACATCAGAGGAGGCAAAGAGTGTTGGACTGGTTGGGCAAAAAGCTACATTTATTGATAGAGAGACAATATTAACACTTTTGTTTACATATCATTCACTAAAATGACACGCCTCAGTAATAATCTACAGTTTTAACCATCCATTTCATTCGACACGTCCCTCAATGATGTTTCTCTTTTAAACCCTGAAAGCGCTCTTCCACTAAAAACACTATTACTTTCAATTGTCCAAAACAGATTGGCCGACACACACAGACAGACACGCACCGCGCTTGACCCAAGAGTTCAGGGAGTGTCTGCCGTGCTTCCTCACTCCTGCTGAATAATACATACGGCACAAGTAAAACATTGTGCTCAGCAGGGAAGCCATAAGCTTTGAGGAGGAAGTGTGTCTGCTGATCAATACAACTCTCCAAACACATTGCTATACAGCAGACTGAGGGGACAGATATTGGTTTAATTAACACACAGGCAAGGTTAGAGACAGGGGGAAAGGAAAGAAAGTCCTTAGAAATTGTGATTTTAACTTTCCAGTTTTAGAAACTTCAAGTGATTTGAACTCTTCAGGTATTGAAATGCACACATCACAAAATGAACACAAACAAAAGGAGATATCAGGCAGAATGCTGCACTTTTCCATACAATATAAATACAGTTTTTGAGAGAAATTATCCCTGAACACCCATCCTCAGTGGAGTGGACAGAAACACTCTTTAGGAAGAAAATACAGTACTTCACAGATCATAAATCATATATTAGTGCAAACAGCAAACATATTCATAAGTCTATAAAGTCCATTTTTTGTCACAGTGATGGAAGTGCTAGTTAGCTTTGTTGTGGTTTGTCTTAATTTATTTCTCAATGCCTTTGCTGGCCACACACTCCTCATTAAAGACACAACAGGCTGCCAAACACTTGCAGAGTTTCCAATTACGTCCACAAAAGACAAAACAAGAGCTGCCCATAAAAGACATTAACTGGCCTCATAAATGTTTGGCAGACTAAGAGAGAAATGTGGAGACTGAAAAAGTGTAGCTTGATTTATGTAGGTGGAATCGTAGAGGGAGAAGAAAAAGATGAGAAGATAATTAAAACTTACTTTACATTTTCAGTTTCAGTTGACTGGATTTTTTTAAATGCAGAACTTGCTCCAGATGAAGCTATAATGCAACACTTTGAAAATATGTATATTAGACTTATAACAGAGTCATTTTGTCATTCATTTGGAGTCTCTTATATGCAAGGCTGCATTAAAGGAGAAGTCCACTTCCAAAACACAGATTCACATATAATGTACTCACCACCTTGTCATTCAAGATGTTCATGTCTTTCTTTCTTCAATCATAAAGAAATTATGTTTTTTGAGGAAAACATTTCAGCATTTTTCTCCATATAATGGACTGATATGGTGCCCCGATTTTGAACTTCCAAAATGCAGTTTAAATGCGGCTTCGAACGATCCCAGCTGAGAAAGAAGGGTCTTATCTAGCATAACGATTGGTTATTTTAATAAAAATAACACAATTTATATACTTTTTAATGCCAAATGCTCGTCTTGTCTTACTTTGCCTGGACTGTTTTTATCCGGTTCATGACAATTAGGGTATGTCGAAAAACTCCCATCTCATGTTCTCCCTCAACTTTAAAATCGCCCTACATCGCTGTTTTACCTTTTTTGTTAAGGGTGTTTGATCTTATTTGCATGTTCACTTTGCAAAGACTGGGTTGGTACTTCTGCAGCGATGTAGGCTGATTTTAAAATGATTTTTGAAGTTGAGGGAGAAAATACAATTGGAGTTTTTCGACATACCCTAACTGTCTTGAAACAGAATACACAGAGTTCAGGGAGAGAAAGACAAGACAAGCGTTTGGCATTAAAAAGTATATAAATTGTTCTTATTTTTATTAAAGTAACCGATCGTTACGCTAGATAAGACCCTTCTTTCTCAGCTAGGATCGTTTACAACTGCATTTGGGATCGTTTGAAGCTGCATTTAAACTGCATTTTGGAAGTTCGAAATCGGGGCACCATACCAGTCCATTATATGGAGAAAAATGCTGAAATGTTTTGCTCAGTAAAAAAAAACAATTTCTTTACGACTGAAGAAAGAAAGACATGAACATCTTGGATGACAAGGCCATGAAACTGTTTTTGCAGTTTGTTCACTACAACAACTGAATATTTAATAATAAAAAATTCTATTTAAAATTAGAACCAACCACTACATTTAATCACGGTACAAACAAAGATGCCACACACATGCAGCATGAGCGGCTATTTTTAATTTAAATTTAACTGTATCATTTCAACATTTGAAGCAAAAACAGAATGGTTTGACTTAAGCTTTGTGAAATTATGCTAAAACCTGCATTAAACAAAAAAGCAGACAGGCTGAATTTCACTCTCTGACAGCAGGTGGCGCTTATCGAACAGAGGGGGAATATGCCATCAAAACCTCTCAGAAGTCAGTTGATTCAGAAATACATTCATATAAACCCCCACCCCAATATTTATATTTTTCTTTCAAAAAAAAGTAAGCTTGCTCTGCCTGTACAGTATTTTCTTTGTGCACGTCTGTTAATTTTAGTCCTTGCTTGCAAGAGACAAACCTAAGAGCTTTTATTTTGGCGGGAAAATGAAAACAGGTTTACAAACGTGTCTCATTACAAACCTAGTGAAATACTGTAAACTTTTGCCCATTAAAATGTTGAAAATTATGCTTATGTGAAAACAAAGCTAGGTGGTGGCCATAGTGTTCCCAGATGCGCACCAAACTCACAGCACACTGAAAAACAGAGTTCACTGCATTTAATGTCAAAGAAGCCGCCCTGACTCTGAGACGCGGCAAACAGCCAATCACAAGCTGCTGAAGTGCGCACTTCACTTTGAAACAAGCAGCGCAAACAGACTTGATTAGGGGATGAAAACCATATTATGCTTAGTTCGTTTGAAGGACACTTTGCCAAAGCAATGGCACAACGTTAAAGACCTTTTATGCTAAAATAAGAAGTATAAATCTATTTTTGGACCGCCGCAGTCTAGATAATAAATGGGAAACACTGGGACTCATCAAAATAAAGTTTTAGAAGGTATTAAGCAGACAGTCTACTTATACTCTAATGACTGCTAGTTGACATGTAGTTGCAAAGTTACTTACTGTAGAATGTCTAAAGTGGACTATCAAAATAAAGTGTTACCTTTTTTCTACTTGGCAAAGCCAAATTTTCAGCAGCGATTCTGACCAGAACACATTATGCAGGGAGATGGACAGAGGTCAGAGCAAACGTCTTTGCTTTTGACACTGGAAATGCACCCTAACAAATAAGCATGATGCTCACATCACAACAGCTCTTTCCCCTCTTGGCTCTATCTGTGTGTGCCAATCCCAACAACAATATTTCAGCGCTGTTAGTCCTGATGCCTTGACGGCTTTCCTACAGGAGATTACACGAGTCAGCACACAGAGTTCAATGCCATTTGTCAGGGTCTGCAAACGCAAAGAAATTCATATTTTATGACTCTCTTGTCTGGGGGGATTTCTGTAAGCAACAGTGTCAAAACCATGAATAAATGGTGCATGCTTAATGCAAACGAAACAAAACAGCTTCGCTATTCAAGTTGTAACATGGATAATGTTATCTAAATTAGATTTATTATATATATATATATATATATATATATATATATATATATATATATATATATATATATATATATATATATATATATATATATATATATATATATATATACATATATATATATATATACATACACACACTACCGTTCAAAAGTTTGGGGTCAGTAAGACTTGTAATAGTCTTTAAAGAAGTCTCTTATGCTCATCAAGGCTGCATTTATTTGATTAAAAATATAGAAAAAAAAACAGTAATATTGCAAAATGTTTTTACAATATAAAATAATGTTTTTTTATTTTAACATACTTTAAAATAGAATTTATTCCTGTGATGAAAAGCTGAATTTTTATCAGCTGTTACTCCAGTCTTAAGTGTCACATGATCCTTCAGAAATCATTCTAATATGCGGATTTATTATTAGAATGATCAATGTTGGATAATATCAACAGTTGTGCTGCCAAATATTTTTTGGAACCTGTGATTTTTTTTTTTTTTTTTCAGGATTCTTTCATGAATAACAAGTTTAAAAAGTACAGTGTTTATTCAAAATATAAATATTTTATAACAATGTAAATTATTTATTATTAACTTTTAATAAACTTTTAATTATTAACTTAATACATCCTTGGTGAATAAAAGTATTAATTTCTAAAAAAAAAAAAAAAAAAAGGAAACAATAAAAATGTACTGACCCCAAACTTTTGAACGGTAGTGTATATTTACAGAAGTACTGAGTATCAAAATAATAAATATACTACAAAAAAGTACTAAATATATTAATTATATAAAATTATATAAAAATATATTAAACTACAAAAGAGTTATGAATAAATGCAGCCTTGATGAGCAAAAGAGACTTCTTTCAAGTACCTCAATACCAAACTTTTGGACTTAAATTTATATATCCATAAGGCCTTTCTAAATGACTTGAGGCAAGGTACAGAATAAAGCTGACACAAACATGTTTCACTATTATCTCCTTGTTCTCACTTATATTCTTTTGTCCGCACTCTTTTGAAAGACACCTTTCTTTCCCTTTGTCATATTCAGCGAAAACACCCTCTCTTTCCCTGAGACTCTTGGCCTTGATTAAAACATTGACATTTCTGTAAGTGGCAGATACAGATTCTAGACCAGGAAGAGAGGGTCATGTCTGCGGGCCCTAAGGTTCTTTGCATGTTTTTAAGCTGACCTAAGATCAGACAGACTCTCATGTCAAGTTTCACCTTGTGGGGAAAAAAGAAAAACGGAGGAGCTCCCTGGGAGTCCAGACAAGAGATTTGAAAGAATTCATTTTACCAATACCGTGAGGCATAGCCGTGCCTGGTGACACCTGCAGTCCCGCAGATAAAATAAAGGATGAGGGGAAAATGTCTCTGAAAATATTTATCAAAGCCTACATCATATGTTGGAGAAAAAGTAATAAAACTTCTGGGAAATAGAGAAAAAGGTTCGTCTGAAGTTTGTTGCAAAAGGCACATCTACAACACACAACTTCTTGCCCAACAGTAGCTCTTCTCTTCACATGGAGCAAAATCACACTCGATAGCACTTCTGTTGTCATTGTGTGCTTGAAGCTCATCACTGGAGCCGTATGTGGATGAGACTAGCTTTCTAAATGATTTTTTTAGTTACAAGTCTGTGATTTTGTATCAATTCGGACGGGACTGACTTCTTGTTTATTACACAGATAGGAGTGTTTGTTTTCTAGCTGTACGAGTTACAGAAGGTGTGCTTTCAATCTTTTAACTTCACACAAATTTATAGTAGTACATTAAAATATGTGAATGTGCAGATAATATATTAATATTACATATTAATATTTTAATATTAATATTAAAATAGTCAATCTTAGAAGTTTCTGTGATTTGCCCCTTTTTAATTAATTTTATATGACCTCTTTTTTGTCAGATGTTGTCCGTATTGACAGATTCAGAAAGATTATTGCACAAATGGTAGTTCAAGTTAGTCCAAAACTCATGAGAAGAAGAACTGTGATAAAAGAATATCAGCACATATCACAGACCTTTCTATTCGGATGGGATTAGATCTCTCAGAAGACTATTCTGTTTGCCGAAAAACTGAAATTTGCTCTGGAGTTTTGTGAGAAAAAAAAACATGATAATAATTACAAAGTACATCTGTGAAACAAATCTTTCTGATGTCCAGGAAAGCTAGTCTGGTCTGAACAGGGCATAGGGATGTACAGAACTAGACTATTTTCAAAATAGTGGGTTACATGAATGACTAGTTGATTCATCAGTCTTAAAGGCACAGTATGTAATTTTTACCGCTAGAGGGCGCATATTTACAACAAACAAAGAAACAAAGGCGTAGTTTGATGATGCCTTGATTGAGTGTGGAATCATGGGAGCTGTCATCTTCATCCCCACAGTCGATGCAATCCAGTTGGACTTGTTAATGGCTTTCTTCCATTTGAGTTTCCTTGCTGTCACAAAGTGAACTGAAACTCAACATTTATAGGCTATGTTATGTGTCACACTTTTTCCCTTTATTTTTTCTGTTAACTAAATCAAATATATTTCAAGTATTTATTCCTTGTATGTATATAGGTTATATATACACATCATAATCATAGCATCATAATTTGATATAATATTTAGTATTTTCACATCTAGGTGGAAAAGATCATAGCTGACAGGAAGTGATGATTTATTTTTGGCCATTTTGCCTTTATTATGATAGGACAGATCATAGCTGACAGGAAGAGAGAAGGGGGCGGGATCGGGAAAAGTCCTCGAGCCGGGATTCGAACTCGGGAAGCCCGCAGTGCAACGGTGCTGTATGTCGGCAATAATATTTCACAAAGTTACCATTTTCCACCTATATTTTTAATCAAATAAATGCAGCCTTGATGAGCAGAAAAGTCTTCTTTTAAATACATTTTATTTAAAAATAAAACTTTTTCATCATTTGCTCACATCCAGGTTGTTCCAAGACATTTTGAATGTTGGCAACCAAACAGTTGCTGGTACTGACATTAATAGTATTTTTCCCCCTATATGGAAGTCAGTGGAGATCAACATTCTTCAAAATATCTTCTTTTGTGTTCAGCAGAAGAAGAAAACTCATACTGGTTTAGAACAACTTGAGGGTGAATAAATGATGACAAAATTTTCCTTTTTGGGAACAATCAGATTAGGATTCTTTGGGGAAATTTACGTAAGACACAAGAAGGATAACAACAGAACTGGAAAGAATGCAGTGGTCCTTAGACATGTTCTTAAAAGTTATTTTAACCTAACATTTAAAAACACAGTACTCATGAAGATACTCAAATAAAACAGTACAAGTTGTGACTCATGAAAAATGCATGAATTAAAAAAAAAAAAAAAAAGTCTCAGAGAGGGTTTTGTCACGCAACCTGTCTAACAGCTAGAACTATGTCAGCATGACATGTAAAGTACAAACACTAAAAATATCCCCAAAAAGGAAAAAGACAAAACTACATTCATAAAAACAAGTAGAGATTGTCTGTCCTTTGCCTTTGGCATGCCAAAAGCAACACAGGATTAGCATGGATGTACGACAAGTTGCAGATATACACCTGCTAGCCTATGGGAACCATGGAAGCTCTCTGGTGATCAGAACGATAGGTGATCTGAGCAATAGCTGATAGCCCTGTGGGCCGATTGCCTCCAGTGTTACAAAGACTACCATCAAGCGCTGTAGGATTTGTGTGTGTCGAACTCGCCCTCGCATGCAACCTGAGAGGTAGGTTTGATCTACTAAACGGTATACTGGGAGGACGCTCAAATTTGTGAAAATAAGTGCTAGAGAGTGTGTTACAGAGCTGAATGCTGGGTAATCAGGCCCTGCAGCTAGTGATTAATACCTGGGCGTCTGATCCCATAAAAGTTGGAGTCTGTATATGCATCCGCAGGCACGCCACAGGCTTGGATAGAGTCTGTGTGTACATACACTTTGAAAGTTCTCTACTCAATGCTGCATAATTCGCTCTCTCTCTTCGTTTCCTGCAGAGTCCAACACCACAGGAAACACGGAGAGAGAACAGTAATGGAGTAACCAGCAGAGATAAAGAATAACATTATGTTACTGGCCAAAAATAAAAAAACAACAACATGAAACCCAGACCGATCCATCCTGTTGTTCAGACACAAAGTCATCCTGGGCATCTTATTCAGATTTCACAAGTGTGTGATAGTCTGCATGTGTCATCTTCACTTGGAGAAAGAGAGAGAAAATATGACAGATATTTGCAGGTTTGAAACTGGCTCACATCATATACTTATCCCGTAAAGCTTTACATCACTTCTAGTCCTCCCTCTACAGAAGCCCGTTTCTTTCACTGAATAAAAATTAAATCGCAATTGCATGTTTACATCTTGCAGTTTTTAGAAATGAAATCAAAATTGCATGATGTAACCTCGCAATTCTGACTTTTTCTAAGAATTGCATGATATAAACTTGCAATTGCAAGTTATAAAGACAATTGCGAGACAAACTATACTGGGCAATACTGAAATACTGGGAAATTTATATCTCGCAGTTGTGACTTTTTTTTCTCAGAATTGCGAGTTATTAAGACAAAATTTAGACAGACTTTACAACTCGCAATTGCGAGTTTATATGTCGCAATTCTGAAAAAAGCCAGAATTGTGACTTGTATCTCACAATACTGACATTATAACTCACAATTGTAAATTTTATTTAGCAATCCTGATATGGGATTATTTTTGTGCCAATAAGAATGAACGTAACTTTATAAAACTGAACGTAACTTTCCAAGAAACGATCAAAAATATGCCACTGCAAAAGAAGAAAAACACAATGAAAATGAAAAAATGAACTCAGTCGCACGAATTTAACATGCTCTTCAAATATGCTTCATTCTTTGTTAATGATTTTCAAAGAATCGTTTTCGCGAATCATGGATTCTGAATGCGTTGCCACAGCTTTCGCTTACGCTTCGCAAATTTTCGTTTGCTGTTTTGGCACAAACCTCTCGTGGGGGCGGGCTTAACAGCGATCTACTCTGATTGGCTAGTGAGCTTTTGATGGACAGTTGCTCTCTGACCTGGAAGCACAGACGGTGACGTCAGTGGCGCGCATATTGGAAAGTTGTTGCGGTGTGCAAAAATAACGAAAAAAAAAAAAGTTGCGGTGTGCAATACGTCGTGCTTTGTTTATATTAAGTATTAATGTTATTAGTATTTCACCTGCGGTCGTGTCTCTTAGTTTCTAAAGATGAGCTCCCAGGAGAGACACGGAGCAGCATCATCTTCCACCTCAGCTTGTCCCTCAGGGCAGCTTGAAGTAAGTTCGTGTTGCTAAAGTAACCTTAATCAATAACATCAATAAAAGTTTTATTCATGTACAGTGTGCAACAGTTATTTTGCGGGTTACTGTTGTTATTCACAAGTTTGCAATGCGCTGATGTTATGTCATGTTATTTATACAGTTATACTTATTATATTTAAGGAAGTGTCATTGTAGTGCAGGGTTCAAACTGGTCTTTATATTTATATGAGCGACTGGTTAAGAATTTCAAGGATGTTATGTACAGCTGCAGATGCAGCATCTGCACCAAGATTAATGCCTTGCTGTCGTCCTTAAATATAATAAGTATAACTGTATAAAAGAGCAATCTAACTAAAATTAAAACAATTAAACTACATGACATAACATCAGCGCATTGCAAACTTGTGAATAACAACAATAACCCGCAAAATAACTGTTGCACACTGTACATGAATAAAACTTTTATCGATGTTATTGATTAAGGTTACTTTAGCAACATGAACTTACTTCAAGCTGCCCTGAGGGACAAGCTGAGGTGGAAGATGATGCCGCTCCGTGTCTCTCCTGGGAGCTCATCTTTAGAAACTAAGAGACACGACCGTAGGTGAAATACTAATAACATTAATACTTAATATAAACAAAGCACGACGTATTGCACACCGCAACTTTTTTTTTTCGTTCATTTATTTTGCAATTATGTACATATTAATACAAATATATACATCTCACAACAGAAGCAGAAAAAGGGTATACAGAGAGAATAATAATAAAATAAAAAGAAACACACAAAAGAACAAGTGCATGTACATGAGTAAAAAAGAATCTATACCAGGGATAATTGCACACCACAACAACTTTCCAATATGCGCGCCACTGACGTCACCGTCTGTGCTTCCAGGTCAGAGAGCAACTGTCCATCAAAAGCTCACTAGCCAATCAGAGTAGATCGCTGTTAAGCCCGCCCCCACGAGAGGTTTGTGCCAAAACAGCAAACGAAAATTTGCGAAGCGTAAGCGAAAGCTGTGGCAACGCATTCAGAATCCATGATTCGTGAAAACGATTCTTTGAAAATCATTAACAAAGAATGAAGCATATTTGAAGAGCATGTTAAATTCGTGCGACTGAGTTCATTTTTTCATTTTCATTGTGTTTTTCTTCTTTTGCAGTGGCATATTTTTGATCGTTTCTTGGAAAGTTACGTTCAGTTTTATAAAGTTACGTTCATTCTTATTGGCACAAAAATAATAATAAAAATAAAAAAGGTCAGATGTACCGTATACTCACAATTACTTTTTTTATTCAGTGATGGAAACAGGCTTCCATATTCCTCTACTATCAATGTAAGTGGCAAAAAGATAAAAAAAGGTTATCAGTCATATACAGTAACTGATATTTAGGCCTGTGTTGCTAAAATGGATACAGCAGGTATAAGTCCATGCAGCCACAAAACATCCCGATTTTATTTCTTCTACTTTACTCATTTCTAATCTATCCTTTCTGATATCACTAAAGGCCATGATACATCAAACTGACATCAAAGAACTAGTGGCGACAAAACCCGACTTGAGTTGGTTGGCTTGAACACACCAAAATGACTATGTGACTACAGTTCTGCACACGTGTCAGTAGTTTGTATTCATCATTCTGAAAAGGAATACTGAAACTAGGACTGTGGATATACCATAAACAAAGCAGTGCATTCTTACTATTCTGTAGGGGTGTTAATCTTCACTGGTTTCAAGATTCGAGTACAATTATCATGTCAACAATTCGATATCATGATGTATTACGATGCGTTGCATCAATATTACAATATTTTCTACACAAGGCTATTTTTATTAAAGTGCACTTATTATGCAAAATCCACTTTTACATGGTCTTTGGACATAAATATGTGAACACAATAGGGCTGCCCTCGACTAAAGATTTTTCTGGTCTACTAGTAGTCCTTCATTTTAAACATTAGTTGACTAATCGCATGTTTATTAATAAACCATAATAAATTTAAATCATAATAATGGGCCTTTAATTGCCTACATAGCCTAATAAGCGCTCAAGCGCACACATAAAGCTTGTCACAGCACAAAGGCAGAAGTAATGATTACGAATGTGTCTGCAAAAAACAGTAAGTATGCTGCATTAACATTTTAATAATTTATTGATACACTAGTGCTTTCTTTGTTTTCAATTAAGAGATGCAGTTGGCGACACTGACTCGTAATTTTCGCAGTAGAAGATGTGCCTGTATGCATGTTTCATACAGATTACATAACTTGAGAATATTTGATTTCCATTTAAATTGGCTCATTTGAAAGTAGACATTTCACTCTCTATAGATAGCTATTTTTTTCATGTCTGTAAGGAAAGTATACACAGAGTTTCTGAGTTTTGCGCTCAAGTTCACAGAGACCGAGACGGCAGAAATGTAATGTGAAATGTGGCATTCTGTTTGCCTTTTTTATTTTACAAAAGCACAATGTTTTGTTGTCATTGTGAGTGCACACAAATAAATGTAAAGTCTTTACAGATTCGAAAGATGTATCACTCTCATCTGTATGACCAAAAATGACAGAGTATTTTAAGTGACTGCACCGGTGCCTCCATTTGTCATGCAGTGAGCGCGCTACTGTTCAGCTTTCACTCTTAGCACCGACACTTGAATAGCACACATATTTCTAGGTGAACATTAGACTAAGCAGCCGTGTAAAGTTGCTGCTATTAACATACTTCAGATGATAAGCCATATTTAAGGTCAATGAATATTGGCTGAGCATTTGGACATCCTGTCTGATGTATTACCACACAGACCAGCCGTTATCGCTTTGTCCATCACCATGACCTCACCACTTCCTATAGATTTTTTATCTGCGTCTAAATGACTAATACAGTTTTGGTCGACTATGAGTGGGCAGCCCTGGAATACAACCACCCTACAATGATAAAAATTCACCCACTCCATGCTGTTTTGATTCTCAAAGCAGTGTGATGTCACATTGTTTAGGTTCCACCCATGGCCGCTGACTAACAGTCCTGCACTGACAGCTTGTGCCCTCAGCAAGTTGTCTTCAGTTGTACATTGTCCTCCATTTTCTCTGCACTTGAGCAGCTGTAACATCAACAAATGTGTTGTAAGCAATCCCAGTGTTCTGTGTTTGGATGTAACACTGAAGAGTCTTCATTTTCTCCCAACATCTGAGCCACTGAGGATGAAGTGGATTACTTTTATTTTTGAAGGTAATGCACCTCAAAATCTACTTAAATTTGTTTTTGTCCCTGCAAATCATTTCACTCCAGACTTTAACCAGGTTTTAACCATATTTTTTATTTTGCTAAAGTGCATAGCTAACGTTATCGAAGTATTTGTGTGTATGTGTTGCTCATCCGTTGTGGCAAACGGGCTGGGAAAACTCTACAAGTACAAAAAAAATCAAATAACCATTCAGAGATGTCCTGGTTGTTGCTTCTGCCAGAGTCTCTCCTTCATCTTTGACTGATTTGTACATAGCTTGAACACAGGTGGGGATATATGCACTGCACCCTCTTCTGAACACGGGGTGGGAATATTCAGCTCATTTGCATTTAAAGTGATACACACCCCAAAAATCCCATTTTCCAGATGTTATAATAAACAATCCAAGGGGTATTTTGAGCTGAAACTTCACAGACATGTTCTGGGGACACCTAAGACCAATATTACATCTTGTAAAAAGGGGCATAATAGGTGCCCTTTTAATGTTGAGATATACCATATATATCGGCTTTATATCAGCCATCAGCCGTCTGCTCTAGAAGATATCAACAGCGGCCATCAAAAAAATCCATATCAGTCAACCACTAGTTGTTATGAAAATATCCACGCATTGGAATGTTCAGGTAAGATGAAGACGTAAAATTCAAAGAGCATCTGGTGTGTGCCCTTGACTTTATCATTTTTACTTGCTTTCATCCTTTTTCTTTTTCTTTTCATGCCCTGGTTCTCCAAGCTGAACACCCAATCAGAGTGTTCTCTCTCAGCAGCCGGCCAAAGTTGATTCAACATGCTCAACCAGCCAAAAAGCCACCAATGGTGTGGAACACACTGCAGAAACTCAACTGACAGATGCTCAATGATGGACCGACTCTGGCCAGGGTTGCCAGGTTTTCACAACAAAACCCACCCAATTGCTACTCAAAACTAGCCCAATTGCGTTTCGAAGAGGATCCCCCAGTAAAAATCACTTTCTGGGGCGTAAAATACATGTTTTTTGGCGGGGTTCCCCTGGTACAGTTTACATTCTGGGGCTAAATTTAACATTACTGGGGTCACTTCAACCCACAGACATGAGAAACAACCTGCGTAAACAGTGTTAAAGGATTAGTTCACTTCCAGAACAACAATTTACAGATAATGTACTCACCCCCTTGTCATCCAAGATGTTCATGTCTTTCTTTCTTTAGTCGTAAAGAAATTATGTTTTTTGAGGAAAACATTTCAAATATTTTCTCAATACAGTGGCATTCGATGGTGCACTGTGAGTTTGAACTTCCAAAATGCAGTTTAAATGCAGCTTCAAAGGGCTCTAAACGATCCCAGCAGAGGAAGAAGGGTCTTACCTAGCAAAACGATCCGTTACTTTCTAAAAAAAAAGTTACTATTTATACACTTTTTAACCACAAATTGCTGCATTTAAACTGCATTGGAAGTTCAAACTAGCTGCCACCATTGACGTCTACTATATGGAGAAAATTCCTAAAATGTTTGTGTCAAAAAACAATTTCTTTACGACTGAAGAAAGACATGAACATCTCGAATGACGGGGGGGTGAGTAAATCATCTGTACATTTTTTAAAGTAGCCCAATTCCGCAGGAAAAACACGAACTTGGCAACACTGACTCTGGCCGACCATCGACTCATGGGGTTAAAAAAAGGCAAAAAGTAAAAGAAAATATAGCAATTTGTCAAAAAGAAATCATATTGAAGTGCTCATATGGACATTGCAGGTTCAAGTGTGGCTGTATCATATCCCGATTCAGTTCCTTCCACTTGTCCTCATAATTTCCTGTCCTCCTTCTAGTCTCTACTATCACTAAAAATGGCATAAAGAAAAAAGCAATGTGTTACATAATTCATATTAAAGCACGTGGTGCCCATTGCAGGTTTGAGTCTGACTGTTCCTTCAGAGTCAATTTTGTTTCTCCAACTTCTCATTTCCTGTCCACTCCACTAAAAGTGGAGAAAAAATGTGTCATATAATTCATATTAAGACCCACTCTAATATCCCAATGATGCCTGCCAAACAAATAGCACAAAGAGGGACAGATTTAAAGTGCATGCACTTTCACTACTGCCATTAGCAGAAATGCCTCACACCTGTCTTGGTGTGCAGTATTAATGGGTGCTGAAGTAGTTTGTGCGTAAACTGTTCATTTGCCTCAGATACACAGAAAGGGTGGGAGTACATCTGGACCATTGAGCTGTCATTGCGATGGAAATCGCATCCATCTACTGTCTCCTTTGTGCTATTCATCGTCCCCACTGCGGCAGATTTACAAACCGATTCTGGTGTAAGCCTGACATGACCATCAATTAGCATGTGCATTCGTAATACAAGACCTGGCACTCAGGTACAGCTTTCTTTCTCCCGGCACTTCAAAAGTTTACTTTTCACCAGACAACACATGTGGCACATTCATAAGTGAAACAGACTATTCAGCAGAAAATGTAGGACAGGACTTGATTTACTTCATCTGGATTTGACTGGATCTTGAAAAGTGGGTAGGGGTGAAATACAGTCTGTGATATTATTGGTTGATATTTCTTTTTTTGCCTTTAGGAGGTAGTGTGGAGTTATTACACTTTGATGAAAGTGTATGAAAACAACAATTTTTCTACAAAATAATCTTGTATTGACGATTGATGCACAGTAAGACTAAGATCATTTATTTAAGAAATCAGTGGTCAATTTTGATTTAATCTACATGCATGATATAAAGTGACAATGGAAACTGGTCCAATGAAGAGAAATCTTGAACTATTACAGCAGCTCAAGCAATATTTTCAGTTAATAATGTGTATGTCACTGTATACATCACAATAACTGCTGTCTGCAGTTGATTAAGCACAATAAAGATGGCTTTCTGAAAAGATGGAAGCAAAGACAAATGTTTACAATAAACAATAGAACATGATGCAACAATGCTTGCAATGTATGAATCTGTGTCTGAAATATCTCTTCTATCTGATTTTTCTACACATATCATAAATCATCCAAAAAGGACGACGAAATATGACACTTTTTATTGCACAGGATACACACTCAAACATAAATACTGGCCAAATGGGCAATCACCTCTCGGGCTTAGTTAGAAATGACTGCACTCAAGCCGTTGTACGTGCACACACACATAAAACACACATCATCCATCAAGCACATGTGCTCACCTCTTCACTTCATCTCTGACACAACCGAGAACTGAAAGGTATGACCTCTCTTCCTCTTGGCATAATTACAATAAATCGCATTTAGGCAGAATGCTGATCAGGGATCATCTTTCATCATCGATTTAATTCATCAAGATGGAACATACAAGTCATTGATTTTCAGGGTATTTTAACATCATTCGGCTTATAAATGACGAATTCAAAGTTGTTTCGTAGAGAGCCAGGCTGCTGGAATAGGACTTTTATTGTGTTTACACTGAGCTTAATTATATTTTCTATCTCGTCTGACGCACAAACCTTTTTGCATTTTACATTTTCATTAAGTTATAATTAAGTATGCAAGTCCTCACAGTGCATCTAATTTTAGATTTAACAATCATTATGGGGACATTTGGGACATTTGGTGTCCCTTCAATGCAAGCAAATTCTGACCCACACACTCACTTGCATTTATATTCATGCACTCATTCAAACAGACACACTTTTCAAAAACTAGGTGAGCTACATCTGTTTCATCCCAGACCTTATGCTGTGCAGTGCTATTCACGTATCTTCTAACACTCTTTCTCTCTCACACAAGTCTTACCGAAGTCTTTAGGTGAGGACATCCAGCCGATGATTTTGAGAGAGACGATAGCAAGCAGTCCTGATCCCACAAAGGAGCCGATGCCGGAGAAGAAGAAGAACAGGCCCATTATAGCGCTCTGCATGGAGCGCGGGGCTGCGGAGTAGGCGAACTCCAGACCTACAAGCACAAGGAGATGCAGAAATCAATGATGAAAGTCTGAAGTTTGCTTTGAATGCATAAATCAGAACCTCAAAAGCATCCAAGGGACTCTATGCACCACGTAAACACAAAAACACAGTCTTGTGGAAAAGATCATGGTTTAAAAATGACATTTGCAACAGGGTTCGCTGCATGTGCTTGAGACAAAGAGGGATTCACTATAAATAAATTGGAATAAAAGTGCTGTTTATTTGCACAAACTTTCTATACTGTTATATCCGCCAGCAAGCAAACAGCTTTACCATTTGTGAATAAGATGTCATCTAACACGGGCTTCATTTGCATAGAAAGGAGGTTGAGTTACTTAAATAAACATGACACCGCACTAAATGAAAGCATATAGAGCCTGATATGCAACGTGGACCAAGAATGCCACTTTAAAATAAAAAAGGAGAAATTAAAAATAAACGTACTAATTTTAAAAAGTAAACTGGCAAATAAATAACAAAAAGGTTTACATACACCTTGTATAATCTGCAAAATGTTAATTATTTTACCAAAATAAGAGGGATCATACACAATGCATGTTATTATTTATTTAGTACTGACCTGAATAAGACATTTCACCTAAAAGATGTTCACATATAGTTTACTAAAGAAAATAATAGTTGAATTAATGAAAATGACACTATTCAATTTAATTATTAATACTGTGTTGTTAACTGAATGATCCACAGCTGTGTTTTTTGTTTAGTGATTGTTGTTCATTAGTCCCCTATTTCTTCTAAACAATAACTGTATGATTTTGAGATCCACTGAGGACAACTGAGCGACTCATATGCAACTATTACAAAAGGTTCAAACAAGCACTGATGCTCCCGAAGGAAAAACTATGCATTAAGAGCTGGGGGTGAAAACTTTTTGAATTTGAACATCAGGGTAAATTTAACTTATTTTGTCTTCTGGGAAACATGTAAGTAACTTCTGTAGCTTCTGAAGAGCTGTACTAAATGAAAAATATGATATTTAGACAAAATAAGAAAAATGTACACATCTTCATTCTTTTCAAAAGTTTTCATCCCTGGCTCTTAATGCATCGTTTTTCATTCTGCAGCATCAGTGAGCGTTTGAATGTTCTGTAATAATTGCATATGAGTCCCTCAGTTGTCCTCAGTGTGAAAAGATTGATCTCAAAATCATACAGTCATTGTTGGAAAGGGAAAAACAAAATATACAAAATTGCTGGAAAATCAAAGAATTTGCAGAAACTGAAAGGATTTTTCTAAAGAACAGCAGGCAGTTTAACTGTTCAGGGCAAACAAGTGACACATGAACAACTATCACTAATCAAAAAACAGCTGTGGATCATTCAGGCAACAAAACTGTATTAAAAATCAAGTTTATGTAAACTTTTGAACAGGATCATTTTTATAAATTCAAGTATTATTTTCTCATGGACTATATGTAAACAACTTTTATGTGCAATATCTTATTCAGGCCAGTAATAAACTAAAATAACATGCATTTTGTACGATCCCCCTTATTTTGGTAAAATAATTAAAATTTGGCAGATTCTGCAAGGTGTATGTAAACTTTTGACTTTAACTGAAAATTCAATATTAAAATGAAACAACGATGAATCATTTTTAAATGTAACATTTACACAGCTAAAAAAAAACATAAAAGCAATCTGTTTATTTTTAATGCTTTCTAGTTAATATATTTTATTTCTACATTTAACATTCAACGTTTTTTTAAATGAAATAGTTTCGTGTATATGTATTTGTCAGTTTATGACTTATTTACATTTTTACATTTAAATGAATAAACTGATAACTGATTTGTGCATTAGAAGTTTAAAAGGGCACATATTATGCCCCTTTTCACAAGATGTATTATAAATCTCAGGTATCCCCAGAATGTGTCTGAGAAGTTTCAGCTCAAAATACCCCACAGATCAGTTATTATATCACTTTGAAAATGGCTATTTTGAGTGGAAGCAGAAACAGGCTGTTTTAGTTGCATGTCTCTTTAAAAGCAAATGAGCTGCTGTTTCTGCCCTCTTTTCCAAAACAGGGCTATGCTATTTTAGCTTGCATCTCAGATATCTGGCAAAAACATCTGTTTGGTTTTGATTATCATGTATATCGTGCTGAAATCATGCGTTTTAAAGCCATATCAGTTTTTTTCTGATACACAAATTTTTATCATTGTAGGGTGGTTGTGTACACACACTGCCAACACACATTTATGTTCAAACAACATGTAAAAGTGAATTTTGCATAATAAGTGCCCTTTAAGTGCCTACACCTCCATGCATTGTTAACATCTCTTTAAAGCAAACAAGGAAACCTCTTCAGAGACATCAGACAAAAACAAAAATTAAATCATTATAACATCTCTGGAGGTGAATGTGTATGTATGTGTGTGTGTCCATACATCCGTAGCACTCAGCTGAAGGTCTGGCAGCACAGTGAGTCAGAAACACCTACTCAATTGCCAAAATCAGCACACATCCTTAAATATTTACTGAAAGAGACAGGGAAAGAAAAAGAGGGATAAAAAGTAGTACGAGGAGGATGCTGAGTGGGGGGAAAGAAAAGATGAAGTAGTTCAGAAAAAATAGAAGATGCAGAAAGGACGCAGAAGAAGAAAAAGAAAAGATCAAATCTCTTTTTAACCCTGAGTGGTGGCTGCCTGCTGGCTGACATTGATAATTTCATGGCGCCTCAAACTTGTCATTTTTAAAATTATGGCTTGTGGGCACAACTGTCAGACTCGTTTACTGAGCCTGGTTAGGCCATGAATCTTCTCTGATAGATAGATGGATGGATAGAGAGAGAGAGAGAAAGAGAGAGAGAGCACAAGGGTAGAACAGCTAAAGAGAAAAGGGAGGTACTCCACCAAACGGAGCAAAAGAGATCATCTAATCCCGTCCCACAATCCCACGCTCACACTGCTCTGAAACAAACGCACATTAGGAGATGTGGAGGCAGGAGGGGCGGAGAGAAAAAGAGAAGCAAAGAGAGAGATGAAGGAACTCGGCTGCTCTATTACAGTGTTTATAGCTGTCTGCAGGCATGGCTGACCTTTTCTAAGTGCTGTTTGTGTCATGGAGACCGTGTCTGAATCCTTAGACGACAATGATCAGATGCTTGAGGAGCCCAGGGCTCGAGAAACACTATTAAAACAACAGCAACTGTTCAAAATCAATGAGGACTAAGAAAATGTCATGAGCTCTGGTTTTCAAAAATGGTTGGATTTACATTTTTTTTCTTACATACTGTACATAAATGTGTAAATCTCAATCTAAAAGGTTCCTTTTACATGACTCACAAGAAGGTTTTCACATGCATCGACCTCAGTGAGTACCAAACACCACATTTCCTCAAAATTTACTCACCCTATGGCATCCTAGATGTTCACGTCTTTCTTTCTTCAGTCGAAAAGAAATTTAGCTTTTTTGAGGAAAACATTTCAGGATTGTTATCCATATAGTGGACTTCAATAGGGATCAACGTGTTGAAGGTCCAAATTGCAATTTCAGTGTGCCTTCAAAGGGCTCTACACGATCCCAGCCAAGGAATAAGGGTCTTATCTACTAAAATGATCAGTCATTTTCGAAAAAAAAAACAAAACAATTATATTAAGGATGTAAGGAACGATTTCAAAATCTCACAATATGATAATAGCGCGTGACGTCCACAATAATATCGTGACGTCCACGATACGATATTTATTGTGATATTTTTAAAAAAGACAAATGTTTACATTTTAAAGTTAAAATTGTGTACATTTTAAAGTTATATTATTCTATCTAATGCACTTTGAAAGTTCAAAATTAAGACCTCCAAGAAGTTCACTTCCAGAACAAAAATTTACAGATAATTTACTCACCCCCTTGTCATCCAAGATGTTCATGTCTTTCTTTCTTCAGTCATAAATAAATGATGCTCCTGAGATTGAACTTCCAAAATGAAGTTTAAATGCAGCTTCAAACAAGCCAAGATACGCACGATGAGCATTTGAGGTTAAGAAGTATATATAGTATATATATTGTAATTAAAAAAAGAAAAAAGAATGTTTTGCTAGATAAGACCCTTCTTCCTTGGATGAGATCGTTTAGAGCCCTTTGAAACTGCATTTAAACTGCATTTTGGAAGTTCAAATTCCAGGGCACCACAGAAGTCCACTATATGGAGAGAAATCCTGAAATTTTTTCCTCAAAAAAAACAAAACAAAAAACCTTTCTTAATGACTGAAGAAAAAAAGACAAGGGGGTGAGTAAATTATCTGTAAATTTTGTTCTGGAAGTGAACTTCTACTTTAAGTCAGAAAAAAAGTCAGCAAATTGACTTAATTTTCAAGGGGACTCAACACTCTTTTTATTTGTGATGCACTGTCTCAGTGTAAATTACATTCACACTTGTGTTTTAGGAAGCTAAACAAATTAGAATATAATAATAACAACAACAACAACGACAGTAATAGTCATATTGTAAAACAATTACACTGCAAAATAAATGAAAATTAATATTTCATAGGTATATTATTTTTGCTTTACGCTACAGTAGGGAAATTACAGTATTTCTTTCCTAATTTCTATACTTGAAAGAGATATTTTGAATATGAAGTAATGTCACCCATTTAAACCACTACCTGTCAGCAATTCATACTGCACTTTTAAAGGGGTCATCGGATGTGATCGGAAATTCACTTTTACATGTTGTTTGAACATTAATGTGTGTTGTCAGTGTATGTACAAATCTACCCTATAATCATACAAATCCATACAGCGGTTTTTAATTCATCTGTAAAAATAATATCCCCTTTATCCCTTTTTCATCACACCGACCGAGGCCGCTCCCATGATAGTCGATTGACACGAGCGTCTTAACTCAGATCAGTTGTAACAGTCCGACCTCTATTGTTTCGATGCCGAAGCAGGGATGTAAGTTAGACAAGAATATCTCCAATTGAGCGATTGAGGTGTTGTGTTGCTGGATGTAATAATGAACGTAGTGGTCGTCATTTACTCTCGACATCTGAGCCACTGAAGATGAAGTGGATTACGTTTGTTTGTGAAGGGAATGCACCTCCCGATCTACATATATCCGTCTATCCGTCTACGTGAATCATCCGTGATCCAGCTTCGCTTACAGCAGAAGTGAGTATAAGGGGTTTTTTTTTAAGAATCGTTGTGATCACCTTTCCTAATAACTTTTGCTAGTTAACAAGTTTAGCAGCTAAACGCTGCTAAATGCGGCTAAAGTAAACAGGCTCGTCACTCCACAGAGAGAAGAGAGGGGTGGGACGAGCAGAGCTCATTAACATTTAAAGCAACCTCGACCAGAACGCAGTAATTTTTGCGGAGCTAATTTTTGCAAGGTTAAAAGGGTGTTGGGTGTATATTATAGACTTTTCATTAAGACCCTAAAGAATCATATCAACTTGTGGAAAATGGGCATCTGATGACCCCTTTAAGCTTTTATTTTGACAGAAACTGCAGTATAGCTTTTATTTTGAAGGAATAATCCAGCTTCAGTGAAAACAGGCTTACAAAAACACATATCACTACAAATCTAGTAAAATGCTGTAATCACCTGCCACAAAAATAAAGCATAACTGACAGACGTTGCATTCCCAAACGCATATTAAGCTCACAGTACCTGCAATAAACAAGTTCACTGCATTCATTCACCGTGAACGGAGACATTCTGAAATGGGAAAAACATCGGATCACGAGCTGATAACCTCAACAATGTGTGCGCTTCACTTTGAAATGTGCAACGACTTGATGAAGGGATTGAGCCATATTGTGCGTTCAGTTTTAGTTCATTTAAAAGATACTGTGTCAAAGCATAATGGCCCAAAACACAACTTTAAAGACCTTTTATATTACAGTAAGAAGTTTAGGCCAAAATACATTTTAAAAACTACACTTTTTGTCCGGAAGACCTATTCTTTCATATCGTTATGTGACCACGATAATATTGAGATGGTTTTGCTATCGCGTTATCACGATATTGAAAATAGCGTTGCATCCCTAATTTATATATTTTTTAACCACAAATCTTCATCTTACACAACTTCACGCAGTACGTAGTCATGTTGGAAAGGTTACGCGTGACGTAGGTGGAAGTACCAACCCAGTGATTACTAAGCGAATATGCAAAGAAAGTCAAATGCCCTCTACAAAAAAAGGTAAAACAATGATGTTGGATGATTTTGAAGTTACAGTATAAAATGAGATGGAGTTTTTCACCCTTCCCTACCTGAGTTTAAAGACGAAGAGCCAACCACATGTGACCTTTCCAAAGTGATTACGTGATGCATGAGGTCAAGCTAGTGCAAGATGAGCATTTGTGGTTAAAAAGTATATACATTTGTATTTTTCTTAGAAAATGAGCAATAGTTTCCCTAGATAAGACCATTATTCCTCAGCTGGGATCATGTAGAGCCCTTTGAAGCTGCATTGAAACTACAATTTGGACCCTCAACCCGTTGATCCCCATTGAAGTACACTATATGCAGAAAAATCCTGGAATGTTTTCCTAAAAAACCTTAAATTGATTTTCGACTGAAAAAAGAAAGACATGAACATCTCGGATAAAAAAAAAAAAAGTGTTGAGCAGTGTGATAAAGGCCTGAGTTTACTGAATTGATTAATAAATGAACCCTAATGCAAAAGCCTTGCTTTGCTTTGGTTAAGTAGCAGAGAGAGCGTAAGGGTTAAGAAAAGAAAAAATAAAAAATCCATAAGGTGTCTCAATGTCGTGAGCATGGCAACAAGAGCCTAATGACACGACCGTTCACAATATCACGCAAGAAGAAAAATAAAATATAAAACTTGACCTTTTCTAACTTCAGAGCTGAATTATTCACAAGCAAGAAAAGAAGTTTAGCTTGAAATATTCTGCTTTCATTTTTTCCCTCGCAGAGTCAGGCAGTGGGCGATTTTTCTTTCTCTGAAAAAACATTAGCCTTTAACATTTTCGGAAAGAACGATATATAATTAAAATTCCCAGTGGAGAAAAAAAAAGAACCAGGTTTTAGGTCTGTCCCCTCAACTGAAGTCCACACACATCTCCCGCAGGTAGTGCGTGTGTGTGTACACGTGCAAGTGCGTGTCTACAGAAATGTGAAAAATCAGAATCAACTCAGCTTCCGCTGTCATCCGACAGCCCACGACAAAGCGAGCTGGCAGTAGAGTCCATTAAAAAGGATTTATTCAAACAGAATAGGGCCAGAAGAGGGAACTTTCCAGAGACATTTGTCACATTTCTTGTCATCCAATTTCCTGGAGGTTCCCCAGGGGTAAGGATGGAGCGTCGAGGCTTTATTTTAAGGGTCCTCCTCGCTATCAGGAGGCATTTGCATTTCATGGGAGGGCTGGGACACTGGAGACCTGGGGTGAGATGGAGAGAGCTGACTACGAAAGTGTGTCAGCACATCGCCGCACAGACATGAAGTTATCAGAGACAAACCTGTGTTTAGCTGCTGTTGCAGTCACATTAAATCTTAGTCTGGTCGCCCGAAGGAGTTGAGGAGTTTTTTTCTCCCCAAAAAAGCTAGAGCCAAGATATTTTGTTGCATAACCGACGAATAAATGTCCTGCAGCTGAGCTTCTGGATAAACTTGTGAATTAGCATGCTGGCGTCCTTCTCAGAGAAGATGAAATTTTCTTTCAAGATACAGTCCCAAAATGTACGCTTTATGCTACGTGACGGATGTTCGTAGAACGATCTCCGGCCATGGCTATCTTCCCAATCATATTCAGATGTAAAAGGATTATTCAAGAAAATGAGAAAGCAAAATTTATCTTCATTTCAGCGGGTGACATGCTATTCAGCGTCTTTAATCTTAATATTTTTGATGCAGTCTTCGCACCTCTCCAATTTCTCTATCATTTCACAGCTGTCTGTGATCAGGAAGTGGCGGGCTGCCTCTTGTATTGATTCTCATAGCTTGATGGCTCTCTTCAGGTTTAAAAAGCGCCTGTGCAGATAGCGTCTTATAGCTTTCCACAATACTCGAACCCCTGGAGACGTGATAGAGGAGCGGAAGATTACACTTAGCCTTCTCCATCTCCCCATTCTGCTGGAAATTCAATCAGAGGCCGCTACGTCCACCGTGGACATATTATTCCACCAACGCTGCGCCTCTTTTCTTTCAATTTTTTCAGGTCCGCAGATAAAAAATGAAATGAAGATGTTAACTGTTAGGGACAGCCACTATCCCCACAAGAAAGTAGAAGAAAGAGAACGGGAAAACAAAAGATGTTGCTTGCTTCTTTTGGAATGGGCTGTTAAGAAAAAGAGGGTAAAATGCTGCTATTTAACTTTGTGTGCCGGGATGTATTCGGTTGAAAATCAAATGAGATGTTCACATTGAGGGCGACAAAAGTTGTTTCTAAGAACAAGAGTCTCAAAGGAAGAGGTGTCCTATGGGGGTACAAGCACAAAACAGGCAAGTATTTAAATTTAGGCTACATTTACACAGACAGTGTTTGGCATTGGAAACCTGGTCAATGACAAATAAGAGTGTCTAAAAAAGAAAGTGTTTTAAAAATCTAGTTCATGTTCCAGTGCCAAGTGCTCTATATATTCATGCTACATTCATATGTTTCATGTGATGCAACTTTCAACAGCCTTGCAAATAACAATGGTCTTTTCCATTTGTGGTTGTATTGCCAGTCATCTCAGTTCTGTTTCTTGTATTTTTTTCCTATTTTACGGTTAAAAATATACCTTTTTAAAAGAATTTTTTTTTTAGAAAACAATTACTCGACAATGGGTCTCTTTCACTAATAATAGCATAGATTATCTGCATATATTCACACAACTGAACTTCTCAAGAAAATGTTCTAATTCTCAACACTTCTATACGCACATTAATTCGTTCTAAACCTCGTACTAACGCTAATAATTTTGGAGTACTCGAAATGAGCGGCCGTGTGAGGTTAGTCTTTTGCATAAAACACTTCTAAACCATCTCTATATAAGGGCTTTTTGCACAATCTTTCCTTTACAGCCTTTCATCAGTCACTGAACATACTCCACACACCATATGCTGCTCTCTACAGACGCACTCAGTATAGGCATCCTCAAAAACCAGTTCAAACAAAATAAACACCTTTTATACAGACCCACATTTACAGATCTCTCATTAGCCAGCTGTACATATGCATATATCTGTGCTGTTATTTAGAGAAACCTCACAGCTCAAGCTACAGGCTAATGCAGCTTTATATAGTATATATGTAGAGAGAGAAAGAGAAAGAGAGAGAGCTGGGTTGAGATGATTTTTTTAATGAGCAGGTCATATGGGTTTTTTAAAAATATCTTTTTTTGTAGTGTGGAAAATAGCCATCCTTAAATGTAAACACTCTGCAAATTTGTTAATCAAAAAAGTGCATGATAAAGATATTGTCTCTCAAAAGAGAAAGTCGATTCTGAATCGCCTGAAAGAGTAGACATATCTTCAGATCTTCTGCCTGTTATCAATCTACATCACTCGGTAACATATTAGCATAACCCCCGCCTTCCCACGAATTACAAACAGTCTGACCTGCCCACAAACACTTCCTCTAGTTAGTGCGTTTACATCATGT
This sequence comes from Labeo rohita, assembly GCF_022985175.1. Lineage (NCBI taxonomy): Eukaryota > Metazoa > Chordata > Actinopteri > Cypriniformes > Cyprinidae > Labeo > Labeo rohita. Next base: position 10,189,756 of record NC_066876.1, on the reverse strand, counting down.
TGAGAAGACGTAAATGCAAGTTTGTTTTAATTTCCGAAAGATGATGATGTGAAGAATCAGTGGTTAAAATGTATTTTTTCCACGATACCACAGCAATACAATTCAAACCTTTTGTTGTGTGCTGGTCATTTTACTGAGGCCTGCTTCTCTAATCTTGGCGAGTTTCACACGGGATTCACTAAACACTTGTCCATGAAAGATAAGTCAGTACCTTCTTTATTTTGACCAACAAGCATCTTCGAACCACAACCTGTAAGTATGACTGATACGTTATGAGTACGTTCTCAACTGAGTGTTTAAAACATACTTTTTTTTTTGCTCTAATACGTGATGTTTTCCTGTGCAGCTTTAGGTTTCCAGGTACACCACAATTTTGCTGTCTTAATTAAATAGTTCTGATAATTCACCGTGAACCCACTAATTTCTAAGAATGTGTCGTTTAAGTTAGACTGTCGTTGATTTAAATATTTTGTTTAATAATAAAGAATGTAGACATATTTTGGTTTACAAACTGTATTGTTTCATCAGTTAGCCACGTTAGCACTCGGCTAATGTATCCACCGTTATTGTTTTGTGAAGTTCTTACAGTTTAGCAGGTTAGCTGTGGGCACGATTCGCTTGCATTGTATACGGAAAGACCAATCACAACAGACTAGGCCAGCTGACCAATCAGAGCGCAGTAAGCTTATGGAAGAGAGCGCTTACAGACCTTATGATCAGAACCATTTCGAAATCATTGAGAAATTACTCATATTAAATTTATATTCTGAGAAAATTACGTTTTCTGACATTAAATGCATTTAAACCTGTTGTTGTTTTGACACTGCACTTACAATTGCATAAGTAATGCTATAAGATTGTTTGTTTCTTTCTTTTTCTTTCTTTCTTTCTTTCTTCCTTTCTTTCTTTCTTTCAGTAACATGTACTTTAAATAATAAACTAAAGCTGCCAGTGGGTGGCAGGAAGTAACTTGCTGTGTCCCAATTCGCATAACAACTGTCCCAAATGTATACAGAACAAAAGTATTTTGAATTAGAATTAGTGTGTGTAATATGTGTAATATGCTAGGAAATTAAATGTGGACAAAGTTAACATTTACACTACATTTACATTTATTCATTTAGCAGATGCTTTTACCCAAAGCGTCTTACAATTTAGCAATATTACAAGCGATTCATCATAAAGAGGCAATAAATAAAATAAATAAAATAAATAAATACAGGAAATGTTTTTTTTTTGTTGTTTTTTTTTCCAAAGTTTGCATTGTTCAGATTGATACACACTAGATGGGGGATTAAAGGAAGAGAAAGCAAAGGTTTATTATTTTTCTTTTCTTGTCTTCTTGTTTTTTTTTTGTTTGTTTTTTTTCAGGATGTGGAATTAATTTAAGGATAATTTTAGGAAGTCAAATCGTGACAGCATTCCAGATGGGGGTGGGAAGATCATTCCACCACCCAGTTACAGCAAGCGAAAATGTCCTGGAAAGTGATTTTGTGCCTCTCTGTGATAGTAGATGCTAGATGTAGATCTCAGCTTTCTGGAGGGCATGTAGATTCATAAGAGTGAGCGGGAGTAGGAGGGTGCTGACTGAGCCTGTGGCTGTTCTATATGCAAGCATCAATGTCTTGAACTTGATGCGAGCCGCAACCGGTAGCCAGTGCAGGGAGATAAAGAGAGATTTGACGTGGGCCCTTTTGGGCTTGTTGAAGACCAGTCGTGCCGCTGCATTCTGAATCATTTGTAGAGGTTTGATTGCGCAAGACGGAAGTCCAACCAGAAGAGCATTGCAATAGTCCAGCCTAGAAATGACAAGGGCCTGGACAAGTAGTTGTGCAGCATGCTCCGGTCTGATCCTTCTTGCGATGTGGTCTTTGAAAGTCAGCTGGTCATCTAAGATTATACCAAGATTTCTGACCGAACTTGATGGAGTAATTGTTGATGAACCTAGCCGAACAGCAAAATCATGCTGTAGGGTTGTTGTTGTTAACTGTGACAAGACGAATGACAGGGCAGTTTAAATGGTGATGGGATGCATGTGCTAAGCAACAGAGAAAGACGCAGTTATGATGAAGTAGTATGTCCCAAAGCTTGCCTACATTTCTGCTACAAAAAGAAAAGTATGTACTTTTTCTTTCTAAAAGAGTACACTTTTAAGAGCCCAGTGTAAGTAGGTAAATTGGCACACATCAAGTGTCTTAATAAGAGAGTTGAGTGAGTCATTTGTTCAACATATTCATTCAAATAGCTGATTCATTCAGGAACAAAGCAAGTGACTGCCTTAATAAATGGGTCACTGAATTAAACAGATTTGTTCAAAATGTGGATTCATGCTGTGACATATCAAAAGTGTGCAAAACGTCACATATGTAAACAAGATGTAACAACAAGTTCCACTAAACGGCTATATTTTTTTATTTTTTTTTTCTAATCAGATGTAGGACCACATCTGAAAATTTAATTCCAAGGGGAAAAAAAGGGCATATTTAAGACATTTTAATGGCTCTAAAATGAGTAGATTCAAATTTCACACTTTAAAGTCTTTTTAATGACCCACTGGAACCCTGCTGCATTGAAAACCTAAACTTCCCAGCATTTTTAAGAATGTTTTTGAAAACATATATTTTTTTCAAGATAAAAAAAGTGTATTTTACAAATACTATGAATTATTAATTGATTTCTGTATATAAAAAAATACCATTCATTCAGAAATATCTGTTTTGGAGTATTGCACAACATGACATTATACAACAGGAACTAACCTTACGTAGTCAAAGGTTGAATTATTTATTTAAAAGACTAAATTACCAAAAAACAGGACTGAAAAAGATTGCTGTGAATGTAGCCTCACAGATAACCTCCTCTCTCATAGTCTTCAATCAAAGACCTTGACAGTCCTTGCATGATCGTCCCAAAAAAAATCCTGTTATATGAAGGAGCATAAGCAATGGGTGACGATCTGATTTGAAACACCTCTTCTAAGGGGGTAGAGAAGAAATCCAGTAATCACTACTGTGCTCTCCTACAATTCAGCATGAAGGGAGAGTGTTTTTCCCTGCCTTTGCCAAATGCTACTTATTAGTCTTGTTGGTTCATAAAGGCTAAGAGGGGGGACGTGCAGCCTTTGATTTACTCCGTGCGTGAAATGGGTGTGAAATTACCGGTGTGGTGTGTGTCTAAGAGGAAAACAAGCATATTTGAACATGACCTTGGGAGAGAAGCTGAAGGGTCGAAATGAACACAGCTGTGTGTTTGAGGAGAGAGAACACTGCTAACCTGTGTAAAAATGTGTATAGACGACAGACAGGTGCACACATAACCAGCGGTAAATCTAGAAGTGATACAGCGAACACAAATAAGACAAGTGCCATGCATAACTGTAACGTGAATCTTGAGAAAACAAACAGAATATAGGAACTGAGTTGGGATTCGATAACATTACTCAAAATCTGTTCTATTTAGAAAAGAGCATCTGCGTCATATAGCACAACTGTGCTCACAGCGACCCGAGTTCGAATCCCGCCTCGAGGTCCTTTGCCGATCCTGTTCAACTCTCTCCGCCCAGTACTATAATGTCATGTCTCTACTGTCCTGTCCATTAAAAGGCCCAAAAAAAGCCCCAAAAAAATAACTTAAAAAAAAAGAAAACACTGGAATCAAATAATTGTAACAAAAACAGAAAACATACAGCGCGACTAGCAGTATTGGGGGTAACGCATTGCAAGTAACGTGAGTTACGTAATCAGATTACTTTTTTCCAAGTAACTAGTAAAGTAACACATTACTTTTTAATTTACAAGAAAATATCTGAGTTACTTTTTTAAATAAGTAACACCAGTTCTATTTTTTTTTTCCTATTTATTGATTAAAAGCTTGCCTGTCCACATGCTGAGAGAAATCTGGAGTAAGATTCTTTAGTGTTTACTTTAGTGTTACTTTTCAGTGTTCCAAAATAAATGTGAACATGCATTAATTCATTAAAATTCAGTTTTTCTTCAAAATTAATAAAAACCGCTGTTGTGCTCCAGACGTCCCGTGTTCGAATCCCAACTCAAGGACCTTTTCCAATCCCGCCCCCATCTCTCTCTCCCACTTCGCTTTCTAATAATAATATATCTTAAATAATAAAGGCATCATAATAAAGGCAAACATGCCAAAAAATATATCTTAAAATAATAATAATAAAAAAAAACAGTTAAATGCAACTCAGAATATGATGCAAACGTGCAATAATTAAATATGTTAAATAATACAAATGTCTTATGTTTAATCCCGTTTTTTTAACCGAAGTCTTTGCCACTGACCTCCTGAATGATCTAATTCAACCATATTATTAAGCAAAAATTACTCAAGATAAACTAAAATTTGTTCTTTTTTTATTGCTGAAATGTTGAACTTTCATCTTCTGCATTCTACTGTATAGACGTAAATTTACTTTTCCTTCAGCCTAAAGGATTTTTGTGTAAAAGTGCTTTTACATTTCCAAAATAGAACTTTTTATATTAACACAAACAAGCATGCCCTGCCCAGATTTAGAATGTAATGCAAAAGTAACATAACGCATTACTTTCCATATAAAGTAACTAAGTAACGTAGTACTTAGTTACTTTTTTAGGGAGTAACGCAAAATTGTAATGCTTTACTTTTAAAAGTAACTTTCCCCAACACTGGCAACTAGTGTAGCTTGATCCGCTAACTGACTCTTCTGAACTGGTTCAGTGAAAATGACTCCCTAATGAATCCTAAACTCATCAACCTTAAATGGATCACTCAGACACTCACTGAATGTTAGAGAATGAACATCTGACTTACTGAACAATAAAGTCAAACTCAAAACAAACCAAAAAAAATGTATAACTACACTCTTAAAAATAAAGGTGCTCCACACTGCCATAGAAGAACCTTTTTTTGTCTAAATGGTTCCATAAAGAACCTTTAACATCTGAAGAACCTTTCTGTTTCACAAACGGTTCTTTGTGGCGAAATAAGGTTCTTCAGATTATAGAAAAATAAGAAAGAGATGTTTCTTTAAAGAACCTTTGACTGAATGGTTCTTTGTGGAACCAAAAATGGTTCTTCTATGGCATGGCTGTGAAGAACCTTTTAAAGCACCTTTATTTTTAGGAGTGTACTGTATATTTCAAAGGTTTGAGATACTGGAATTAGTGTAAATGCTATAACCAATGGCATGAGTAAAAATATTTATTATAATTACCAATTATGTGGTCCTTCCTTAAAAGTACAAAACCTAATTCTCGAAAGAATCATTAAGAAACCAGATTGCAATCAGAATGAAATTCTTTAAGATTCTCATCATGACAGAAATTGCTGTAATTACTGTAGATCTCAGCAGTAAAGGTGGTAATAGGAGGTCCGCAGTTTTTTTTTTCTTACAACGCTGTGTTAAGGGATTTAGTTTCCTTTCATTTATTTTTTCATTAATCTCAAGCCCACTTGCTTGAGACTTTCTTGATATTTTCTTAGTGTATTCCAGCAGGAGCAAGATGTTTTCCCTGGCCGTCTTAACTGCGCAACTGCAATAATGTATCGCCAAGCTCAGATCGATCGGTCCTGATTGATACAGCCATGGATTCCTTAGCAAGCAATTTCAGCAACGGCACAGACAAGAGCTACTACACAAAGGCAAGGCAGAGAGGAGTTTACTGCAGTTTTTAAAAGGACACGCATTGATTAGCATGGTCATTAGAACAGATGAATGATCCTACGGAAAAAAAAAAAACTCTACAGTACACTGAAGAGACCTAGAGCTGGAAGGACACAAAACACACACTTGTGTATGTTTACTCATCTAGATGAGTTATTCGTTACATGCATCTTCGCTGATGAGAAACTAAATTCTGCAATCAAAATATCAGCACAAATGTTCTGTAGGTGTTTCTCATCATGATCATCATCTCTCAAATGTCTTCCCAGGCTCAGTATCACCTCATGATCCACTAAATGTTAAAAGGGTCATTTCCTGGAGAGCATCAGTTTTAGTGCAGCAGTGAATTATGTCGACATGCTGCTGCAAAAATAAGGCATTCAGACATCATACTGACACCATATCCATGAACACATTAATGTTTGACAGTCCATATCTATTGTACATATCAACACCTAATCATATTCAGATTTATGGATCAAATGTGAAGAGGTTAGTTAATCATAACAGTGGTCGGTGGGGTTTAAAAAAACAGAACGTGGTTGTTTCATAAGCTCTGTTATGAAGTTGAGAGCTTTGTGTGTGTATTCCAAAGGTTTTTGCAAAGGACCACCTACCTGCAATACTAGCAAAGATTTCGCTGACACCAATGAGGATGTACTGAGGCACTTGCCACCATATGGGTAAATCGGCTGCATAGTATATAACTCCACCAAGCGACTGCGGGATGGGACCTCGTGTACTGACAATCTCCAGCCTCTTTGTCTCTAAAATGCCTGAGAGGAGCAAGAAAGAGGGTAACAGGTTAAAACTAATAAAAAGTTCAGAATCACACTGACAATATTTCAAATAAGCAGAAACATATCAAGATCTCAGACATCAAGAATTTTGAGTCCTCTGTGTACTTTAATTTGCAATATAATGTCAGTGATATTAGTTGCTCAATATTTGAACATATTCTTTCTTCTTTGTAAATTAACAGAAGTGTCAGATCTTCCATCCTTTGTTTCAAAATCAACTGATAGATCAATGGATGATACATTTTGTGTTTTCAAATATGAACACTTTTATGCACATCATGTGCTATAATTAAACTTTACTGTATTACTTTGATACTTTAAAACTGAAATTCTACTTTACAAATGTACAGATCTGTAAGTTCACTTGTCTAGGAATGTTTAATATATAGAGTATATCTACAGTATATATATACACACATTAATGCTACGATTCAAGGTTTGTGGTTACTTAGATAGGAAATTAATATTTTGTTTAAAAAATGCCACATTAACTTAAATTAAAATTATAATTCATTACTGTTAATAGTGTTCATTGTCATAGTCACCACTAGTAAGCTACTACTAAATATATTGTAGAAACTTTAATTTTCTGTAAAGTTGCTTTGCAATGATTTGTATTGTGAAAAGCACTATACAAATAAACTTGAATTGAATTAAACTGAATTGAAAAAGTGAGAGTAAAGACATTTGTAATGTGTTCAATTAATCAAAAATCCTAAAAAAAAAATAATAATAATAAAAAAATAAATCCTAAAAAAAAAAAAAAAATTCACAATATCACAATTTTCCCAAAATATTATTAACACAACATTGATTGTTTTTAACACTGAGAATTATAGGACATGTTTCTTGCTCAGCAAAACAGCATTTTAGAATAATTTCTAAAGGATCATGTGATGCTGAAAGCTGAAAACTGAAAAAGGAAGGCTGCTAAAAAGTTTGCTTTGCCAGAAATTAATGAATATATAAATTAGTGCTGTTAAATTGATTATTTGATCTAATAAATGCACTATATATATATAGACTCATACATGGATATATTTAAGAAACATGTATGTAATATATATTACATGCATACATTTATGTGTATTATAAATCATATAATATAAATATAAAAACAAACGCAAATACTTCTTAAATATATCCATGTAAGTATGTATTTATATATACAGTTAAGGTCAAGTTTACATAAACCTTGCAGAATCTGCAAAATGTTCATTATTTTACCAAAATAAGAGATATCATACAAAATGCATGTTATTTTTTTTTTCTTTAGTACTGATGTGAACAAGATATTTCACATAAAAGATATTAAAATATGTGGACATATAGTCCACAAGAGGAAATATTAGGTGAATTTATACAAAAAAAAAAAAAACTCGTTCAAAAGTTTGCATACACTTGATTCTTAATGCTGTGTTGTTACCTGAATGATCCACAGCTGTTTATTTTTGTTGAGTGATAGATGTTCATGAGTAGATGTTCACTGATGTTTAGAAAAATGCTACAAATTCTTTGGTTTTTCAGCATTTTGTGTATTTGAACCCAACAATAACTATTATTTTGAGATCCATCTTTTCACACTAAGAACAACTGAAGGGCTTATATGCAATTATTACTAAAGATTTAGAAGGAAAAATGATGCATTAAGAGGAAGGGGTGAAAACTTTTGAACAGAATGAAGATTTCTTATTTTGCTTAAATACCATATTTTTTTTTTCTCTTTTAGTACTGCCCTTCAGAAGTTACAGAAGATACTTACATGTTTCCCAGAGGACAAGAATTAAATTTACCCTGATCTTCAAATTTAAAAAGTTTTTACCCCCGGCTCCGTGAAGCATCGGTGAGCGTTTAAACCTTCTTTAATAGTTGCACATGAGTCCCTCATTTGTCCTTAGTGTGAAAAATAATTACAGTATATAAATGAGCAGTAAATCAACTACTGAGTATGTGCTTTCTACATATTGGCAGCAGCCACTGAAAGACTAGGTTTTGAGTGTGTGTGCGTTTCTAGCCCAGTGTGTCAGAGTGTTAGATCGGTATCAAATACATGTTGGGAGAGAAAGTGTATGTAACAGTGAATAAAAAAAAAAGTATGAAGAGTCCATTAATGGATTAAGTGTCAGGTCAACGCCAGCGCTTCACACAGGTCAAAAACAGCTTATCTCCCACACATAAAAACATGCTCGCACACACAAAATTATACCAGGCAGGGTTTAGCAGGTAATCAGAGCGGAGCAGAGATTGTCAGCCTGGACTATCTAAAAGCTTGATCCAATAATAACCATGTTGCAGGTGCCATTCAGATAACTCCTCGTGGGATCCCTCCATCATACTGACATGCACATATTCCCATTTTGAAAGGGTATGACCTTGTATTTTATATGCTTAAAATAGCAATCTGTGATGCAGAGCATCTACAGCACACCACTAACTCAAAGCGCTTCAGTTAACAAAACAGTACGTTTTTTTTTCCTCTCTTCCCTCTCATCTTTCATTCCCCCTCCACCCCTCGCCCAAACACCAGAAGCGTTCCGCTCTGATCTGTGGCTGTGGTGTGTCAGATTTAGATCGGAATACAAATGATGCCTGGAATAAAACACTCTTTGGCTAAAAGTGCGACCCGCTCCAGATTACAGACCTCACTTCTGCACTTCCAAGAGATTCTAAACCCAGATTGAAAAAAAACCCAGACTTTTATTTCTGGGGAAAAATTGAACAGAAGTGGAACTGCCCCAAGGCATCATCTGGTGTGTGGCAGGCGCGTGTGTTTGCAGCTTTGTTGTCGGAGCAGCTTGCAGTGGAAATGGCTGCTTCCTGAACGCAGGACAACAAGTGTGTCCAGGTGTGTGGGCATCATCTGTGCCTGCGGCTAGGGTTGGCTTCAGAGCTATGCCACTGCCAAGCACCCATCTGTTTGGAAAATGTTGTGTAAATGTTGTGAGGAGGTTCTGGCAGTCGTATTTTAAAACCCACCTAAGCCCTGCTGGGTTCAGCTACTGGGTAGACTCGGATTAAAAGTGCTTCAATACACTCGAGTTAAGAGGCAGGAGCCTTGTGTGTAAGCACATAAACACACACACATGCATCTATGCAAAACCACTGAAGAAAAGAACAAAAGGAAAAGACAATAATCCATTTTTGACAATCCAATCAATTCCTGATAAATGGAAAAACATTCCCACCCTGTTTTTTTTCTTTGTGAACATCCTATTTATACTACACTTTAATATCTTACAAAATAAACATATCTGCTCATTACTTTACATGCTCAGTGCAGTATTTTTTATATACACTACCAGTCAAAACTTTTTGAAAGGAAAGTTTCTTCTGCTTACTAAGCCTGCATTTATTTGACCCAAGTACTGCAAAACAGTACAATTTTGAAATGTTTTATCATTTTAAATAACTGTTTAATATTCGAATATATCTTAAAATGTAATTTTAAACTGATTTCAAAGCTGAATGTTTAGCATCTTTACTCCAATCACATGATCCCTCAGAAATCATTCTAATATTCTGATTTGCTGCTCAAAAAAAACAAAAAACATTTATTATTATTATTTATTATTATATTATATATATATATATATATATATATATATATATATATATATATATATATAGTAGAATTTTTTCAAGTTTAATGAATAGAAAGTTCAGAAGAACAGCATTTATCTGAAACAGAAATCTTAAAAATAAAAAAAAAAATAAATAAATAAATAAATATATATATATATATATATATATATATATATATATATATATATATATTTTTTTATAAATATAAATTAAATATAAATTTTTTTTTTATAAATATAAATTAAATATAAATTAAAAGCTTATATACAAAAGCGTTAATATTTTAGATAAATGCTGATCTTTGGATCATTCTATTCATCAGTGAACAGTGAATCCTGAAAAAAAAACTGTTTTTAATATTGATAATAATAATAATAACAATTCTTAAACAGCAAATCAGCATAATCAATTAGAATGATTTCTGAAAGAACAGGTGACACTGAAAAATGCAGTTATTTTAAACAGTAAAAAAAAAAATTTCACAACATTACTGCTTTTGTTGCATTTTGGATCAAACAAAACACATTAAAACAAAAAAATCTTACTGTTCAAAAACTTTTGACTGGTAGTGTATTTTTTAAACAATAAGTGGTATCATAAAATTGCATTTTGTTATTTATATATAGATAATTACATACTATTAAATATAAACTGGACTGCATCAATACAGACTGAGCAAGGTTTAAAGGTCAAAATTGTCTGGATGTATAATCAAACTCTGAATGATATTTGCAGTAAATGAAAATAGCAATATTTTCTTTGCACTACCTGTAAAACAGTGGTACTGTAGATACTATTTATAGTTTAGTTTATAGAACAAAAAACAACAGTGACAAACTATTGTGCAATACAAAAACTGTACCTAAAAGCCCAGTCTCCCTTTCTTTTTAACTGTGATCTGGGAACATTCAACAGTTTGTAATTTGATGACCTTAAAGGAATAATTCACTTCCAGAACAAAAATTTACAGATAATTTACTCACCCCCTCATTATCCAATATGTTCATGTCTTTCTTTCTTCAGTCGTAAAGAAATTATGTTTCTTGAGGAAAACACTACAGAATTTTTCTCCATATAGTTGACATCAATGGTGCCCGCAAGTTTAAACTTCCAAAATACAGTTTCAATGCAGCTTCAAAGGCTCTAAATGATGCCAGTCAAGGAAGAAGGGTCTTATCTAGCAAAACAATCTGTTATTTTCCAAAAAAAAATGTGCAATTTACATACTTTTTAACCTCAAACGCTCATCTTGTCTATTCTCTGCGACACACATGCAAACTCTGTAATCCTGTGTAATCTGTTTTCTCCTCCAACTTCAAAATCATCATACATCAAAGTTTTACCTTTTTTTGTAAAGGGCATTTGATCTTTGCACGTTCACTGGGTTGGTACTTCAGCAGATGTAGGACAATTTTAAAGTTGGAGGAGAAAATGAGATACTCTAACTGTATTGACACAGATTACACAGAGTTTGCATGCACATTGCAGAGAATAGACAAGACGAGTGTTTGAGGCTAGAAAGTATACAAATTGTTCTTGCTCGGCAGGGATCATTTAGAGCCCTTTGAAGCTGCACTGAAACTGCATTTTGGAGGTTCAAACTCACACGCACCATAAAAGTCCACTATATGGAGAAAAATTCTTGAATGTTTTCCGCAAGAAACAATTTCTTTACGACTGAAGAAAGAAAGACATGAACATCTTGGATGACAAGGGGGTGAGTACATTATCTGTAAATGTTTGTTCTAGAAATGAACTTCTCCTTTAAGCACCTAACAGACATGTTAACAGTCACAAGTTCAGATAATTAAGAAGGTAACCCATTTAAAGGTTTATTAAATCCTGGACTACTTTTTCTAAAGGTTCATGAAACCCTGGAATACTTTTTCTAAAATTTTAGCAGAGGTGTTTGTGTTGTACATCATAGATGACAATGTTAGCATCCATTAATTTTAAATGTTGGAAGAAACTGGTTAATTTTGAGCTTTTCGTGCTATTTTCATCTTCCGGGTTTAAAATCTACATTGTGCTAACGTCACACTTTGTGACGTGGCAATGGACTATAGTACCAAAGACTATGGAATACCCAAGACCTATCACTTGTATAGTTTTGAATGGGGAAAAATGCAACTCTCATTATGGCCGCGAAGCCACGCCTTCAGAATAAATAAACCAATCGCTAATGGGGAAAGTCAGTGTGTTATATTCCCGGTTGCTATAGAAACTGTCAGTATTCCGAGACGTGTGCTTAGTACTGCATGTGTGCACTGGCTGAACCCGCCTGTAAAATAAGCTTTTTTAATGGTACTGGAGCATAAGGAACAGTATTTATGAGGCAGTTCTTGTCAGATTTCATTGGTGATTTCAAATATGAAATTTACTCGTAAGATTGGTGAACAGTTTTGGATAATTTTATGTTTCCCCATTCAAAGATATAGAACCTGCACTTGCATGCCCGAGAGGCGTTTCAAAGATGGCCACCGAGTGAAATGACTTGCCTTAAAAGGACTTTGATAGTACATCGATGACGCGTCGGTGTCTAATAAATATTCATGAGGCTGCATGTTCTTAACCTATGAGAAGACGCTTCGCCTAATTATTCATGACAGCGTGTGTTGATTTGCTATGAAAGACGCTTCAGATTATGAGACTGCCTATATTAACTGAGAGAAACGTTCATGGATCGAAGGAGAGTGTTTGTTTTTGTTTGCTTTGTAAGAGTTTGTCACAAACGCAATTCATTCATAGAGTGGGTGTAATGGAGGGTATGCATTGACGTCACTTTACTGCCGAGACACGCCCCCTCAGCCTTCAGCGTGAATGGATTTAAAAGGGAAGAAACGACAAATGATAATCAGTTTAAACTAAAGGTTGCTGAACCTGATATAATGTTCCTACCAACTTAACAAATATCCAGTGGTCAATGGATATTGATGCAATAACACTTCAACATTTCTAACATTTCTATGTGTCTGATTTTGGCGCCGGGAAAAATAAATAAAGCAAATTTGCCTGTAAACTCATTTTGTAAATACAAAATACATTGGTCTAAACCCCAGTGATCACTTATATCAATGTTATATATATCGTCACATCGTCCAGCTGAAAAACGTATGTAGTTTTTGTCAGTGTTTATTTAAAAACATCCAGTTATGCAGAATTTAAGATGGTAAATATTTAGTTGATGTGTTGTCAATATGATATACTATAATACAATATATAGGATATGATTTTACAGCACAATTCAACATATCAACAAGAAATAATAACTGCAAATCCGTGTTTCACTGCCTGGAGACCATTTGTATATAAGCGCGTTCATATAAACGTTTTTGATAAAGAGTGCAAATGGCTGTGCATTTATTTGTGTTGTTAACTCAATAGGAGCCAAATGAAACTGTCTGAACCATCTGAACCTGAAGTTTACTCTCTCCCCTCTTCCCCCTTCGCTCCGCAGCGCACCACGCCCACTTTTGCAGCATTTTTTAAAACTGTGGTGAGAACTAACCAGTGCTGAAACAGGGGGGTTTCATGACCCTTTAAGACCTTATAAATATGATTTGACTATTGCACTTACCTGTTTATTAAATAACAAACACAACACCAAAGTTTTAAACAGATGGCTTTACATAAGCAGCTAAGCTGCCCAACAATTGATCTAAGCTGCCAGAGACAGCTAATGGTCCAAACACAATTGCTTCAGTCTTACTCTCATTTAGTTTTAACAAATGTTTGGACATCCATGCCTTAATGTTTGACAAACAGGCAATTAAAGCACAAAGTCCAGCATTGTCATGCTTGATGTGCACATATATGAGTTTCATCTGCATAAAAATTAAATAACAGTCTGTTTTCTCTAAAAATTGAGCCCGAAGAGAGCATATATCAAGAAAACAAAATAGGGGCAAGAATAGATCCTTGGGGAACCCCACATGTCAAACGTGCTTTGGAGGATAAACATGCTTTGTTTAGTTTATATAAACAGAAAAATTCATTGTTCACATTAGATTTGAAGCAGTTCAGTGCCTAAATACCCGCATAAACAAATAGTAGTGATAGATACTTGAAGAACAGGTCATTAAATATGCCAAAATTTTGAAAACAATATTCATCAGCAACATATAATTTAAAACAATATTAAATAGTTTTGCAAAATTAATGAATGTAGATTTCACAATCTACAGTCTATATTATTATAAAAAGGTTTACATTATTCAGAGAGAAATGAATCCATAGAAGATGGAAAAATAAATTAATAATAATAATAAAACCCATGATCTTCAAGCCCTCAGATGGAAAACAGAAAAAAAAAAAAAAAAAAAAAGTTGGTAAATCTGAGACAGGCAGGAAAGGTGCACAAGAGTCCACATTTCAAATTATATATATATAAAAAGTTCTCTCATTCTATGTCCATAATTGTATGTCACATTACGAACAAAATAAATATCTTTGAAGAGATACTTTTTCTTTGTCATTCTTGCTCTTGAGGTTTCATTGAGAGCGATGAGTCACAAAATCTTTCAGAGATTCAGATAAAAGCTGCAATTATTTATCATTATTTGTTGATATTTCATTTCATACACATCCTTGACTCTTTGCATAAATGCCTGCAATTTACCTTTATGTTGTGTGTGCCCGCAGGTGACATTTGTGTGCGTGCGTATCTGAATGTACTCTGAAATGTGAAACCGAGCAGGGCTTAGAAAGAAAGAAAAAGAAAGAGCGAAGGGCCACAGAAAGGAAAGAATTGTGTGACTACTATATGTTGGGTATTAACGAGGGGCACTAAAAGACTCATTTCCCAAGATATCTCATCTATATAATAAGCCCCATTAGTGGGTCCCATTATGTCACACACGCGCACACTCACGCCTCCATGCATCTTAATATACACACACCACGTCTAATATTTCTCCCTCACATAAATACACACTTTTGCAAAATCCATTCACACACAGAAAGCATCCTTAAAACGTGCTTGTATCAGGTAGCGGTTTATTAATAAGTCAGTCTGTGTCATTGAGTGGGAGTACAAAGGATGGGACGCTTTCTTTCTCTCTCAAGAAAGAGAGCATGAGTCCCAAAGGTTCTCATTAGTTTGATCTCTACAATACACACACACACAAAGAGTGTGATATGTACGTGGTTTGCACATACTGATTCCGCAAGAGTGTTGCCAACGAGTTTCCCTCCGTTCTTGGCTACATCAAAGCAATGGTTATTATTAGATAACATCTGTATTGTGCACTGCATACTAGACTTCCTGCGTGTTCAGGCTTTGTCATGCAATCCCAAGGTCATTTTCGTCTACATCATTTTAAAACAGTGGTTCTCAGCTGGTTTTGCATCAAA
Organism: Labeo rohita; assembly: GCF_022985175.1. Classification (NCBI taxonomy): domain Eukaryota; kingdom Metazoa; phylum Chordata; class Actinopteri; order Cypriniformes; family Cyprinidae; genus Labeo; species Labeo rohita. Next base: position 10,174,360 of record NC_066876.1, on the reverse strand, counting down.
GAACCAGGTTTTAAATTGGCCATTGAGTGGTGACCCAAAATTGTCCTTCAAATCACATTCTGAAATGTTCTAATTAGTTTATTATTGAATTCTGCTTGAATGTCAATTTTAAGCTCTCATTTACATTTCATGTTAACTTAAGTGGTTAGTACACTCAAAAATGAAAATTCTGTCTTCTGAAAAATCTGATATTTATTCACCCTCATGTTGCTCCAAATCCATAAATCTTTCGTTCACCTTTTTAAACACAAATGAAGATTTTTAATGAAACCCAAGAGATTTCCAGAAGTCCATTTAACCAAAACTTTGATCTTTCAAAAAGAATACATCGCAACTAAACGTAATCAATATGAATCAAGTGGACTTCTAAGGAGAACCAATAAGATTTGTTGCATTTGAGCTTCCGTTTATCATATTTGATGTGGTCTATGCATGTTAATCAATGTTTATACGTGAGTAAATTAGGACATTAAATCAATTCATGATATGAAGAGACACAATAGGTTTATAAGACTTAGACTAAACTTCTCAATTCTATAGACTATGTTTACTCTTTACTTTTTGATGTATCGAAGTTGGTTGAATGAACTCTCAATGAAGAGATAAAAAGGGCTTTTGTGTTGACAAAGATGCAACGCGGGCAGTGGAATAGGAAAAACCTTCAAGATGTTTCCTTCAAAAGTTTCAAGATGTTTCAATTCGCTAGATAAGACCCTTCTTCCTCGGCTGGGATCGTTTACAACCGCATTTGGGATTGTTTGAAGCCGCATTTAAACTGCATTTTGGAAGTTCAAAATTGGGGCATCATATCAGTCCATTATATGGAGAAAAATGCTGAAATGTTTTCCTCAAAAAACAATTTCTTTATGACTGAAGAAAAAAGACCTGAACATTTTGGATGACAGGGGGGTGAGCACATTATATATTAGGACTGTGACAGTCCCAATGACAACTGTCGGTTGCCACCGCGGTGGTCGACTGCCACCGGCGGTACTGCACGTGACGTCACACAATCTATAACAAGAATAAAATACAGTGTTTCTGCAACAATTATTCTGCCGTGGCCATGTTTAGTGTCCCCGCCGGCAGCAGCAGTGAGCGCAAGTGCCTTAGCAGCTGCTGGAAGAGGTCCGCGTAATTACTATGAATGTGTCGGAGGGAAATAAGGACATACTTGAATGAATTATTATTAAACTAGTGTTTTCTGAGCCAGTATCGCAAAGATGACGAGCCTGACTCGCCATCTGCTCATGGGACGCGCCTTTAGAGAGAAATGCATCTCTACGGATTTTAGAGTTTTTGTTTTCGATTTGAATTTTTTTTTTTGTTTTAAAGTAGTAAAGTAATAATTTAAAGCTTTCTATTGATACTTTTATCTGTAAGGCAAGTATTCATTGAGTTTCATTTCATTTTTGTGCAGCGCTCCTGTTCAACACAGAGACATCAGAAAGCGCATCTTGTTTGTTTTCATTTTTACAAAAGCACAATATTTTGTTGCAAATAATATTACACTCTTTACAGTTCCGGATGATATAATACGCTTCTTTATGAGCAAAGATTACAGCGTATTTACATTTTTTTGCAAGTGATTGCGCTGGTGCCTCCATGTCCTGCAAAGCGCATTTAGCTTCCCCTCTCCAACAAACGATTGCATGTGCATAAAATAACATTGTGATATGCTTGAAGATTTTTTTTTGGCAAGTCGTGATGATTTGAGAGGGCAAAACTGATCAACATAGGCTGTGATCAACTCACTGCCTGCCTCTGGCCGCTTGGTCGTTAAAATCTTAATTTTATTATTGCAAAAATCTTAATTTAACAAACTAAAATGTTCCAAACATATTTCTAATTAAACTTTATAAAGAAACTAAATGAAATATAACCACGTCCCTATTAAAAACAAAACTGAGCTATTTTAATGGATGCAACAGCGTAATGGGAAAGAGAGAGAAAAGACTCTGACTCCAGTCGACTCGGGCCGGTAATTTTAATGAACCGTCGGACAAGGGTTGGGCGAGGTTGTTACGAATGCATGCAACAAATGTTTGTTTAATATTTACCATTCTTATTTTGGCTACTTTCTTATTTAACTGTATAATTTCTTTGATATTTACTTTAGTATTATGTAGGCTAAAATGAACCGCACATACACCGTTAGTTATGTTTTAAAATTATACATCAACACCACGCCACCGACGGTAGGTGGTCCAATACGTTTTTTTTTATGGTTTTAAAAAAAACTGCCACCGTCACAGCTCTATTATATATGAATCTTTGTTTTGGAAGTAGACTTCTCCTTTAATAAAGAAAATGTTGCTTTAATAATGTTGCAAAAACTAAAACAGAAAAACAAAAACAAGAATGGGTCAAAAGTTCTGAAAAAAAAAAAAAAAAAAAAAAGATATTTTACTTTTTTGCCATATTGCCCAGCCCTCATGCAGTGAAAAATACATTGCGGAAAAAAGAGGAAACTGACAACACACTAACAGACAGAGCCGGTTGTTTGGGTGTCAAACAAAGTCTTAGTTTGAAAATGTTGTCATTTTTTTAAGAAATTCAAACAACAAATCCCATTTTGTGGCTCTAATGTGTTGTGATGGATCACTCTATTGCCTTATTAGATCAATTAACACGTGAGCTGATCGTCTTTTCTTATTTACTTCAAGCACAAAATAAACATGAATGAACATCAGAATGTATTTTATATAAACCACGGAAATACGTCAACACACAAGTTTTTCAAGTTTAAATCCATCGAAGGTAATCTACTCTCCTGTATTTGTTTGTCGGACAAAATGGCAGATTTGGCGTTATGATTGGTCAGACTGCCTGTCCGTCAAGCTGTTTGCAAAGGGTTAATTGATTTGGAAAGTTAACTTTGTAAAAATCATCCTTCACCAAAAGCAAAAAATTGCATGTCAGACATAAATGGAATTATCAGGTAATGACAAATCATTTTCTCAAGCAAAAATGTGTTCTTGTCCCTGAAAACAAGATAAATGCACTTATATGTTTCAGTCTCTTTTCCAAGAAGAAAAAGACACATGTGCTAAAATTGTACTTTGCTTTTAGTAATACTCTAGACTGTACATGACCTTAAAACTGACAGACACGGAATAAAAGCAACAAAACTCCAGTTTTGATTTCAGAAGACTTTAAAACAACAATTACTTGACTTCTACATCTTCAAGTTGCTGGTCTGTTATTAGTCTTCCGAATCAGACAGTCCTTGAACCGTATGCTGGTGTGCTGTCTAGTGCGCACAAAATTGGCAAGAGCGTTCTCAAAACCGCAGCCTACAATCTGATTGATTGGCTTTACTCAATTTCCAGAAGTGCTTCAGGGTGCACAGGTTTTTATCAGTAAACCAGGAAATGTTGTGTTTACAAGATCTCAGACCGTTAGAATGAGTGCTTCTGAAAAAGACCTAGAAGGTGTATTTGGAAAAGTTTGTCACATTGAAATGTTGAACACGTTTCCATGCACAACCTCGCACTGATTATGCTGTATACAGTTGACAGTGTAAGTTTTATAAAAACTTATATAGTCTATTCCTACTGTCTGCAATGTGGACTACACTTTATGCTCAGAAGAGTGGCTACACAAGACTAGAACATATCAGACATCTTTCATTTTAGTCAACAGGTACCACCAGTATATTATAGTTTGAGCAAATCAAGTGAAGTAAACACCTGAAAACTGCAATCATGCAGCAAAGCACTTCACGTCAATCTCTCATTATTTTGACTGTTTTGAGTTTTTCTTTGGGGTGTTTACCGCTTAAAGAATCCCTCATGATAACTACAAACCCGCATTTATTCGGTTTGATGGCTGCTGAGACAGATGAGGAATTTAAAAATGTCTAAACTCTCTCTCTCTCCCTCACCGTGCAGAGTTTGACAGTGGTTTAAAAGAGTCGGAGAGAAGTCAAAGACAGACAGGGTGGGAGAGAAAAATATTCATACTTTCCCCACACTCCAGAGCGCATCTCCCAAAACTCATCTCACTCAAAAAGCGCTTTAGTCTGAAATATGTCAATGTCTGGACGCAGCGCCTACTGTCAGGCTGACTAAGCTCGGTTTAATCCACTGGGCAGAGCTGGAATTGGACTGGGGACTGACTGGAGTGCTGGGCGCAGTCAAACTGAACAATGAGATACTGCCGACCTGTCAACGGTGCCTTCTTCTACAACCTCCAAACAGGCGCTCCATGACTCTCTCAATGTGTGACTTGAACTTTCGTGTATGTGTGGACACAATCTTAAAAAGTGTTGTCTTAGTAGTGAAGAATCAACTGTGTACAGAACTTCAGACAGACATACGAGCAAGCCAAAAACACTTGGAAGGAAAACGCTGAAGTTTTGGAGAGACTGCTGTGCCTAAAAAGTAGTCAGCCGCCTACTCAGAGAGCTTTATTTGGACTTCGGATGTGAAGGTCATCTCAAAACTGTAGTTAGCAAGATTATGCTACCATCTAAAATCAGGGCTCAACCTTAAGAATTTTTTTTTTTCTGTTGGCTCAGTTGGGACGCTAATGTAGGTTTGTACTGCCAATATTTCCATGGCACTACAAAAACTACATTTTATTAATGTGTGGCACAAATAAATACTTTCTATTAAACATTAGATTTATTTATTTATTTATTTTAAAAATGTTACAGCTAATTAAGAGATCCTGTTTTTTCTAACCAACAAATTTTCATTTTATAACTAACATTTTTTAATTATTTAAAGAATGGTTTTTAGTCAAAGAAACACTTACTAAAGGAAATTTTCTATGGCATTCCCAGGATCTTTTAAACATTTATTGTCTCTTTTTCATACTACAAAATCATACACTAGAAAGCAATGGTGTAGTGTGATTTTGTAAATGATCATTTAATCATACTTATTATAGCAAATCATCATCAAAAAAATCAATTCTTAATCCATTTAAACCAGATTAAATTTCAAAAACAATCCACCAGAGAAACAACTTATGAGTAAGTTTCGAAGGCATAAAAGGTCAACAAATCAAGTCAAAGGTTTACATACACCTTGCAGAACCTGCAAAATATTAATTATTTGACCAAAATAAGAGGGATAATACAAAATGCATGCTATTTTTTATTTAGTACTGTCCTGAAATAAGAAATTAAAAGATATTTTCATATAGTCCACAAGAGAAAATAATAGTTGAATTTATAAAAATGACCCAGTTCAAAGGTTTACATACACTTGATTCTTAATACTGTTGTTACCTTAATGATCTTTTTTTTTTTTTTTTTTTTTTTTTTTGAAGTGATAGTTGTTCATGGGTCCCTTGTTTGTCTGGAACAGTTAAACTGTTACCACACATTTATTGTTTTTTTTTTTTGTTTTTTGTTTTTAGCATTTTTGTGTATTTGAAACCTTTCCAAAAGTGACTGTATGATTTTTAAAATTCATCTTTTCATACTGAGGACAACTGGGGACTCATATGCAGCTATTACAGAAGGTTCAAATGCACGCTGAAACTTCAGAAGGAAAAACGATTAATTAAGAACTGGGGGTGAAAACTTTTGGAATTTGAAGATCAGGGTAAATTGAACTTATTTTGTCTTTATGGAGCATGTAAGTATCTTCTATAGCTTCTGAAGAGGCAGTACTAAATGAAAAAAATATTATATTTATGGAAAAATAAGAAAAATGTACACATCTTCATTCTATTCAAAAGTTTACACCCCTGGCTCTTAATGCATCGTTTTTCCTCCTGGAGCATCAGTGAGTGTTTAAACCTTCTGTAATAGTTGCATACGAGTCCCTCAGTTGTCCTCAGTGTGAAAAGATGGATCTCAAAATCATACCGTCATTGTTGGAGGAGGTTAAAATACACAAAAATGCTAAAAAAAAAAACTAAGAATTTGTGGGACCTGAAGGATTTTTCTGACAAACAAGGGACTTGTTACAACTATCACCAAAAAAAAAAAAAAAAAAAAAACAGCTGTGGAAAATTCAGGAAACAGGAACAGGGTCATTTTTATAAATTCAACTATTATGTTCTCTGGTTTATATGTAAACGTCTTGTGTGTGTGTGGAATATGTGGAATATCTTTTGCAGGTCAGTGCTAAATAAAAAAAAAATAACATTGATTTTGTATGATCCCTCTTATTTTGGTAAAATAATTAATATTTTGAAGATTCTGTAAGGTGTATGTAAACTTTTGACTTCAACTGTATGTCAACAGGCCTGACATTTTCGCAATTGCTTTCGCCCACTCTAGGTTTTGAGATTCAACAAGTGAGAGGACAGTCTGCAAAAATATGTTAAAAGGGAAGGTGAGAATAATGAAAAGTGCAAAAGCGCTGATTCAGGTTGGTATTTTCCAGGACGGTGGGCTGTATGAATATTAACTGTCAGAACAAGCAGGAATATCGATCCACCTTCTGCAAGGTTCAATAGAGCCGGCTCAAGGTTGGACAGGAGTGACAGAATTCAGAGGAGAGATCATTGGTCTGTGTGAATGTGTCAAGAGCGTGTGGGTGTTTGTCGGTGAGTCATTCTACATCGAATCTCTGCCATCTTGGAGTCACTGTACCTTATCTGACGAATGGAAAAGTCGTAACCTCTCTGAGATGAACTCATTTCTCAGAATAAGGTGAACAGCACTAAGAAAACACAATATGACACGATTGTCTGTGTGGATGTATATATTGATAGCTCAACAAATCTTGTGATATTGGCTGAGCATTTTGATGCCACACTCTTTATCAGCTCGATCCGTGAGTTTCACCAGGGACTACATGTTTGGACAACTTATTTTCCGCATTGATTCTGTTCGGACTTGACACACGATGACGGACCCATGCACCACTCTGGACTATGCTGACTGATGTCTTACTGTCATGTTTTGCCTGTAGCATGTACAGTGCTGTGATTAAAAATGCAGTATTTGGTTTATGTCAAACAAATCTTAACTGGGCACATGTCCAGCAAAAACTTTGACTTTTGATTTGTCTGTCCATAAAATGTCCCAGAGAATCATTCAGATGCTTCTTTTAGGATTAGTATAATCTGATCATTTACTCAATCTTATTTCATCAAAGATGTTTGTGTCTTTCTTTCTTCAGCTGAAAAGAAATTAAAGGGATAGTTCACCCAAAAATTATAATTTGGTGTTTATCTGCTTACCCCCAGGGCATCCAGGATGTAGGTGACTTTATTTTCAGTTTCTTTAGTAGAACGCAAACAAAGATTTTTAACTCAAAGCGTTGCAGTCTGTCAATCATATTGTCCAGTCAATGGGATCCACGGCTGTAAGAGTAAAAAAAAAAACATATACAGACAAAACCAAATTAAACCTTGCGGCTCATGACGATACATTGAGGTGTTAAGACACAAAATAATCGGTCTGTGCAAACTGAACAGTATTTATATAATTTTTTACCACTGATGATCCAGCATTCACAGCAACATGCTCTGGTATAGTAGACGCATTCGCGGAAGTGATCTGTCGCGCATGTACGTCACTCATCGTTTACATTTTGAATAGCTGTCGTACCCACAATCTCTGCACTGTGTAAACAATACACGTATATGAACGACAGATCGCTTCTCTGCATGTGTCTACTATACCAGAGCACCAGCTGTTGTGAACGTGCTCAGGACAGTTAGACATTGCAGTGGATCAGAGGTAAAAATGATGAAAAATAATGTTCAGTTTCTTGCACAGGCCCATTGTTTTGTGTCATAACACCTCAATTTATCCCCACGAGCCGCAGGGTTTAATTTGGTTTTGTCTGTGTATGTTTTTTGACTCTCAAAAACATATCCCATTGACTGCCATTATATGACTGACAGACTGCAATGGTTTGAGTTAAAAAAAAAAATCTTTGTTTGTGTTCTACTAAAGAAACAAAGTCACCTACATCTTGGATGCCCTGGGGGTATGCAGATAAACATCAAATTTTCATTTTTGGGTGAACCATCCCTTTAAGGTTTTTGAGGAAAACATTCCTTGGTTCATGTTCATATAGCGGTCTTTAATGGGGATCAACAGGTTGAAGGTCCAAATTGCAGTTTCAGTGCAGCTTCAAAGGGCTCTACATGATCCCAGCCGAGGAATAAGAGTCTTATCTAGTGAAACAATGGGCCATTTTCTTAAAAAAAAAAAAAAAAAAAAACATTCTTTTTAACCTCAAAAGCTCATCTTTCACTTGTTTGATGCATATGGGCGACTTCACACATTACATAATAACACTGGAAATGTCACGCGTGGTTAGTTCTTCGTCTGTGTACTTCAGTTCAAAAGTTACACCGTGTCTACACTGGACATGACATGCCGTAACAGCTAAAGTCTGTCTACACTGGACGCGACAAAGCGACTGTTGCAAATGATTTGAACTCTGTGTGAGCACATCATAAATAGAATGCGCTAGCAGTTTACTGTCGGGGATTTGTCATCCAGTGTAGACAGCATCAATGATTATAATGGGTTCTACTGTATTTTGTTGTGCCGCGCTGCACCGCTCATGTCCGGTGTAGACACAGTGTTAGGGTAAGGCGAAAAACTGTCATTTTCATGTAATTTTCTCCTGCAACTTCAAAATCATCTGACATTGTTGTTTTATCTTTTTTTGTAAAAGGGTGTTTGAATTTCTTTGCACATTTGCTTTGTAAACACTGGGTCGGTACTTCAACATACATCAGGTGTGACCTTTCAAACGCGATTACGTAATGCGTGAAGTCGAGCTAGTGCAAGACGAGCATTTGTAGTTAAAAAGTATATAAAGTATATAAAAAGTATACAATATTTCAATGTATGTTTTTTTTTCCCCCGCTAGATAAGACCCTTATTTCTCACCTGAGATCGTGTAGAGCCCTTTGAAGATGCATTAAAACTACAATTTAGACCTTCAACCCAATGAGCACCATTGAAGTCCACTATATGGAGAAAAATCCTGGAATGTTTTCCTCAAAAACTTTACAAAATTCTTTGTGACTGAAGAAAGAAAAAAACATCCTACATGACATGGGGGTGAGTAAATCAGGAAATGTTTATTCTGGAAGTGAACTAATCCTTCAAAATATATTAAAATGGAGAGACAGTAACTAAATTGCAATAATATTTCCGAACAGTACTGTTTTTACTGTATTTTTAATCAAATAAACATAGCCTTTGTGAGCATAAGAGACTTCTTAAAAAAAAAAAAATAAAAAAAAAATAAAAACGTTACAAATATCTTACAACCCCCAATTTTTTAATGCATTTGGTGCAGGTTTATGTTCTTTTTGCTCTGTATACTGACTTGAACACTGGTTTTTAAAATAAAAAGAAACAGTTTTACTGAACACAGCTAACATTAGTGGGTGACTAGCTCCACATAGGGTTTATTCGTATAAAAAAACAAAACAAAATGTAGATTGCCAGTGTACATTATTTTCATCATTGTTTGATCTAATTATAGTGTAAAGAATCAGTTTTTAATGTTATACATTCATAAATTAAATGTATACTTTTAAAAACAATAAATATTATCAGTCAATTTGGGGTAACAAATACCAGAACCTTCTTAAGACGCAGTACTAGACAAATTTGAAGGAAATTTAATTTATAGTTTAGGTCTAAATATTTTGTAGCATGTGTGCATTACAGTATGTCACATATAACAGAACACATGGCATGGGAACCTTATGAAGTCTGAAATGAAAGTTCACTACCGTGATGGGCCTTCTGACACAAAACCGAACACATATATTTAAAATGTGTATGCAAATGTCTGCTATCACACTCAAACACTCCCACATGAGTCTCAGTTTGTGAATATGTATAAAGAAGCTTGATACATCCACCTCACAAACAGACACACACAGACTGTGTGGCAAGAGAGCAAGCTGAAGAACAAAAGCACAGGTTCAAAGACTCAGTCATAAATCTCTGTTGTGTGTGCTGATAACACACTAAATATGTGTCATTTAGTGTGTGTGTGTGTGTGTGTTGTTGACTCACCAGCTGCCACTGCTGAGCACATGACAAAGAACATGCCCACAGCGATTCTCTTCAGAGAGGAGGGCAGCAGGCCTTTGCGTTTGAGGATGGGGTCCACCACTTTATCCTTGAGGGGGATCAACATGAGGATCAACACGGCATCAAACATGGTCAGCCAAGCTGCCGGGAAGCGGAAGGTATTCTGGGAACAACGGGGGAATATAATGAGTCATGTTTACAAAACACTAGAGGATGAACAAACTATGTGCAGGTCACTCGTAATACTCAGGTGCTTCATTCTTCTCTATTTGTCCTCCATTAAGAAAGTAAGTATAAGTCTTAATGTGAATTCTGGGAGAGCATAGAAATGAGAGAGAGCAGGAAACTGAATCATTCCAGCAACCTTAGCGCCCTCATGTGGCCAGTGCTGGTCAATGGCTGTGAAACTCATCCAGTAAGAGAGAAGGACAGGTCTCTTAATAGCCCATAAAATCATTAATCACTTGTTAAGTACTTTAATATCACATGGGGATTAAATAGCATGCGTCACAGCACCTGTTTCGTAATGAATGGCTGATTGCTTCACTCACATGCTGCTGATATGTGATGGAAAATTTAGCAGAGAGGGGGAGAAAGTGTAGCAACTTAGGTAAGACTATTTGTGAATAACATCAGATTTGTGAATTACAGACTGTTTTGAAAAAGAAAAGAACAGCATTTACATTATTAAGAAAATTGATTTTTACATTTCTGAAAGATAAGGAAAGAAAATGAGTAGGGTTTGCCAATGTAACACTTAAGACTATTTTAGAATAAAGACTGATTTGGACCATTCTGACAAAGAAAACAACACTTCCCTTAAAGGGATAGTTCAGCCAAAAATTCAAACTCTAACATTAATTAATCACCCTCATGTTGTTCCAAACCCGTAAGACCTTCGTTCATCTTCGGAACACAAATTAAGATATTTTAATGAAATCCGAGAGCTTTCTGACCCTGCATAGACAGCAATGTAACTACCATGTTCAAGACCCAAAATGTTAGTAAGGACATTGTTAAAATAGTCCATGTGAGATTAGCGGTTCAACCTTAGTTTTAGGCAACAAGATAGTAGTTAGTAGTAGTAGTATTCTTGTAGTTTCAAGCTACAAGAATACTTTTTGTGCACAAAGAAAATAAAAATGATGCATTCACGATGCATGCGCGTGGTGCTGCTAATGCTGGAGCCGCTATGTGTTGGTGCCAACTGTCTCATCGGCAGTGCACGATATGGTATGTGTGTGCTTCAGGTGTCCAGAGTTCGAATCCCGCTTCGTGGACCTTTCCTGATCCTGTCTCCCTTTGTTTCTCTCACACGCTTCCTGTCATATCTCCACTGTCCTATCAAGAAAAATGCAAAAACGCACAAAAAAAGCATATTGTGATGTGATTGCGAAAGGCTTTTCTTTGTGTGTGTGTGTGTGTGTGTGTGTGTTAGGGGTGGGCGATATAGCATCAAAATTATATCACAATATTTCAAGAATATTTGCGATAGTGATATTTATGATGATCTGTGTGTGTGTGCTTCGGGTGTCCCGAGTTTGAATCCCGATTTGTGGACCTTTCCCGATCCTGTCCCCCTTTCTTTCTCCCACGCGCCTCCTGTCATTATCTCCACTGCCCTATCAAGAAAAATGCAAAAACGCTCTCCGAAAAAAATTAATATTGCTATGTAATTGATAAAGGTGTTTTTTTGTGTGTGTGTGTGTGTGTGTGTGCGCGTATGTATGTGCTTTAGGCGTCCCAAGTTCGAATCCTGCTTTGTGGACCTTTCCCGGTCTTGTCCCCTTTCTTTCTCCCACTCATGTCTTGTCATTATCTCCAAAAAAAAAAAAATCATATTGCTATGTGACTGCTAAAGTTTGTGTGTGTGTGTGTGTGTACTTGTTTTTGCTACATTGTGGGTACCAAATGTCCCCACAAGGATAGTAAAACCTGAAATTTTCTACATTGGCCTGCGGTCCCCACAATGTTAAAAAATGATTAAAAATAGTAAATGATGTTTATCTGAAAGTGTAACGATGCAAACATGTTTTCTGTGAGGGCTAGGTTTAGGGTTAGGGTTGGGTTAGGGGATAGACAATATCGTTTGGTCAGTATAAAATCTATGGAAGTCTATGGAAAGTCCCCACAATTCACAAAAACAAACGTGTGTGTGTGTGTGTGTGTGTGTGTGTGTGTGTGTGTGTGTTAGGGGTGGGCGATACAGCATCAAAATTATATCACGATATTTCAAGAATATTTGCGATAATGATATATTTATGATGACATATCTAAAAATATATATATAGAACAAAGTTTTATTGGTGATTGCAGCTGGCAGGCAGCATTTATAAGCACAAACAAGGGCACACCTGTTAGGTTTGTAGTGATTGCTAGAGAACGTAAATGTGCCATACTTGCGTCTCTATATCACTGATATCACGGGATGACACTTTTTTTTTTATCATGTAAAAATTTATACTGGTGTTATCGAGGACAGTATGATATGGCTCGTTCCTAGTTTGTGTATCACTACAGGTGTGTTCCGTAACTGCCCTGCAAAGTGGACTTCACAGAGTATTGTGCCATTTTATACAAAATTCCAATCTGAAGGGAGCATGCATGTTCAGTTTGAAGGGCACTGCGAACAGCAAAGGAATTCATCATGGGAAACATCAAGACTTCACAGGAAGGAGATGGAAATTACCCAGCAGCCGTTGCACATTAACCCAGTATTTAAAGAAGTTTGAATAAGATGCAGTGAAACTGTTTAATTAGTACCAGGTGTTGTTTCTATGTGGTTATTTGTGGATACAACGTGTGTAAAGCGAAACAGTTACAATGCGACATGCATCATGATTATGGTTAATAAGAAAAATGACATGTATAACTAAAATCACATTTATTTTATATTAAACATCAAATGATTAACGCTCAGTTTAGCGCTTTAAAATGAGACATTTATATTAATTAAATGAATAAATCATACATATTTATATAAATATTAAATGAACATATGGTGATTTATATTTATTTACAGAAATAAATTACGCCATCATAGTATAAACTCCTTTAATATCATATAATTCAAGAGTTGTCTACAGTATGTTTGATAACTTTGTAGGGTTTTCCAAATGAACACATTTTGTCAAGTGAAGTGAACTTCAAGAGATATCCTGTGCTTACTGTGTAGGATGCAGTCAACACTGGGGGTCATTCTACAAAATTGGTGCAAACTGCTGTCCCACAACCAAAAAACACATGTAAAAAGCATTTAAGTATTCAAATCTTAGATGTTTACTAAGATCCTTCTATTATCTGTTGAAACCCACAATAATATTTAAAATATTAGTAAGCTTAATATATTTAAAATCATCATTTATTGAGTATTTTCAATTGGGCGGTGACTGTCCCAAACCCTAACTCCTAAATTTCAACATCACTACTGAACACCTTTTTTCTGTAATTAAGCACACTTTTTTTGGGGGAGTTATTCCATAACATTTAGTTTTTATATGTGTACCACTGGTTAGAACTATGCTAGTTAACCATGTATTGATTATAACATTTCAGCTAGGTTCAAAAGGATCTAAAATTGTCACTACCAAAACATTTGGTGGAGTTTCGGTAGTTTTTTTGGGTTGTTATACCATACAATTGTCACTGCCGAAACAATCACAGTCCCAAAACTTGTCATCATTGTTTCAGTAGTGACAAAAGGAAGAACATAATCCTTATATTTGGGGGAAATAAACAAATTTTTAGTACATTTTTTGGTAGTTTAGTATATTTTAGTAGCATTTTAGCTTGAAAGTTAAAATTCTGTATTGTAATGTGATGTGGTTGCTATCAAAGCATTACTGTCATTACCAAAAATGTGCAGAAACAAGGGATGTTTCAAAATCTGTGCTTCAAATCAATCATTTTTTTTTTTTTTTTTTTTTTTTGCCTTTAACAAAGAAAAATTTGATTCAAAATACAACAAATCTCGTAAATCACAATTGAAATATTGTTAAAAATATGATTGTCATTGATTTACCTCTGAAAAAAATTATATAAATCTGAAAAAAATATCTATATTTACAATGTAGATGTAAGCAAAATCTTAATATGTCAGTATAACCCATCTTATTAAATTATATATTACTGTGTTTTGGTAGTGACAAATTTTGAGAGAGAATAAATATTTCAAAACTTTCTGAAAATTCAATATGAGAATTAACTGTACAATTCATAGGAATGTTTACCTTGGATATTACACAATTCGCATACATACAAATTTTTCAGAAAAATATATATTTTTTTTTTCCCAAGACATTTCCAGCTCTGATTTTGTCCAGTTCTATAGAATGGCCCATGGGCCCTGTCAATTGGAACACAGCCTATGTTGTTGCTATGGTGTTCTGGGTGGATGCCAGGGAAGTTGCCTATGAAGTTGCTAAAGCCTTCTGAGTGTTCTAGCTTACTGGCCCAAGTCAATAAAGCCCACAACCAAGTCTCTATGATATTCTGGTCTCTAGAAATGAGTCCCTCTTTCTCATACATTAAGTTTGATCACTTACAAGCCATACAAATTGAAGTTTAATTCATATCGCGGGTGCATATACATTACGTAGCAGGTGCGACACAAATGTATGGTCAAATCTACCAGTGAAGAAATGACAAATCTGAACTCTGAATATCAGTATTTTCACTTTGCCTGCTGCAGGAAACCATCTGTCCTCATTTCCTGCACAGACAGGGCTTGATGATCTGAATGAGCAGATTTGGTTAGATGCTGCTGTATGCATGCAGCAAAAGTTCAAAACAGTCCAATCCATTCTTGTTTTGATCTGATTGGTTGTAATTAATTCAAACACCCTGTACAATACTGTGCCATCTGTACGTTTTAATTGACGTTAATCAAATAATGCCTGTGAAATGCAACGCCAGAGGACTAGATGCCTGGAGCTCAAAGCGAGGTTTATTATGCATCCATGCCTGCAGATGTGCATGGGCGTATCACACACACATTTACACCTCCAGTAGAGTATTAGTCTGTTAAGTGGAGAGCGTGTCTCCGTCAGCATGTTTGAATTTAATTCTACAGCTTCAGTCAGTCCCAAATCTACTGGTGCTTTTAACACTTTTAATTCTCCAGTTTACTCCCTCATTACATTTACATTTCTTTGACTAAGCACTGGTAATTTATACATGTCCCTCCGAGCACTCTGTCTCCCCTTCATCGTCGTGCACTTTTAAATACTTTCTTCATTTGAAATTGCCAGTTTGCATCATTCTATCATCATATCGTTTTCACCCACATTACTACTCGTGTCTGTTTCTCTCTATGGGTATCTCCTAATTAAGAGCTCACAGTCTGGCCTTGTTAAGACTTCGCACTGGATTCCCTTTAGGCTGTGCGGTCCTCTGAGACAAATCTACAGCAGCACATGTTCATTTAGAAGGGGAAGCCCCTGTGTGTGTGAGAACAAGCGACAGATGGGGATTTGCACCCTTGAGCTTGCACTCCAGAGAAACACCATTATAGACAGGATAGAATGTCAAATGATTTCTGTTGAAACGGGAAGCTGGGGAAGGACCTCTATTTTTGAGTCATCAATATTTTTGGTCTGTTTCTTCAGAATATTTGAGAGCAAAGTTAGCGTAGCAGGCAAATATCTATGAGTGCTGAATTTTTTTTGTTTGTTTGTTTTTTAATGTTTGTGACTTTTAACTGATAGGAAGAACGTGGTTTATAACAATGCCGTACATGCTATTAAAGAAGTCCACTTCCAGAACAAAAATTTACAGATAACGTACTCACCCCCTTGTCATCTTGTCTTTCTTTCTTCAGTCGTAATTGTGTTTTTTTGAGGAAACCATTCCATTTCATTTTTTCTCTACATAATGGACTGATATGGTGCCCCGAGTTTGAACTTCCAAAATGCAGTTTAAATGCAGCTTCAAACAATCCCAAATGCTGTTGTAACCGATCCCAGCAGAGGAAGAAGGGTCTTATCTAGTGAAACGATTGGTTTATTTAATTAAACAAATACAATTTAAACACTTTTTAATCTCAAACGCTCATCTCGCTCTGCCTGAACCCTGTGTATTCTGACTCAAGACAGTTAGGGTATGTCGAAAAACTCCAATCGAATTTTCTCCCTCAACTTCAAAAATCATTTCAAAATCATCCTACAGAAGTACCAACCCAGTCTTTGCAAAATGAACACCCTTAACAAAAAAAAAAAAAATGGCGATATAGGATTATTTTGAAGTTGAGGGAGAACATGAGATGGGAGTTTTTCGACATACCCTAACTGTCATGGACCAGAGCAAAAACAGAGTTCAGGCAGAGAAAGACAAGATGAGCATTTGACATTAAAAAGTATTTAAATTGTATTATTTTTATGAAAATAACCAATCGTTTCACTAGATAAGTCCCTTGTTCCTCGGCTGGGATTGTTTACAACCGCATTTGGGATCATTTAAAGCTGCATTTAAACTGCATTTTGGAAGTTCGAACTCAGGGCACCATAGAAGTCCACTATATGCAGAAAAATGATGAAATGTTTTCCTCAAAAAACAATTTCTTTACAACTGAAGAAAGAAAGACATTCAAATAAATGCAGCTTTGGTGAACAAAACTATTCTTTCAATAAATCATTAGAACCCTTTCCAACAATGGCTGTATGCTTTTGAGATTCATTTTTTTCACGCTAAGGACAACTGAGGGACTCATATGCAACTATTACAGAAGGTTCAAACACTCACTGATGCTCCAGAAGGAAACAATGCATTAAGAAAACTTTTCGAATTTAAAGATCAGGATACATTTAACTTATTTTGTCTTCTGGGAAACATGCAAGTATCTTCTGTAGCTTCTGAAGGACAGTACTAAATGAAAAAAGATATTTATGCAAAATAAGAAAAATGTACACATCTTCATTCTGTTCAAAAGTTTACACCCCTGGCTATTAATGCATTGTGTTTCCTTCTGGAGCATCAGTGAGTGTTTAAACCTTCTGTAATAACTGCATGAGTTCCTCAGTTGTCCTCAGTGTGAAAAGATGGATCTCAAAATCATGCAGTCATTGTTGGAAGGGGTTCAAATAAACAAAAATGCTGGAAAAACCAAAGAATCTGTGGGACCTGAAGGATTTTTCTGAAGAACAGCGGGCAGTTTAACTGTTCAGGACAAACATGGGACTCATGAACAACTATCACTAAACAAAAGCAAAAACAAACAAAAAAAACACAGCTGTGAAACATTCAGGTAATAACACTGTATTAAGAATCAAGTTTTTGTAAACTTCAACGGGATAATTTTTATAAATTCAACTATTATTTTCTCTTGTAAAAATCTTTTATGTGAAATATCTTATTCAGGTCAGTACTAAATAAAAAAAAAAAAAAAAAAAAAAAAAAAAAAACATGCATTTTGTATGATCCCAATTATTTTGGTAAAATAATTAACATATTGCAGATTCTGCAAGGTGTACGTAAACTTTTGAGCTCAACTGTGTATGTGTGTATGAGATATATATATATATATATATATATATACACATATATAGATATATATATCTCATCTCAAATAAATTAATCAGATGAATAAAGAAATAATAATAATAAAATAAATCTCTTCAAATAAACAAACTAAGTCTTTGCCTGTGCTTATTCAGCAAGTGCTTCATTTTAATCATTATCCAAAAAAGAACATGAGCCTTTTTAAAAAATATTTAATTGATTGTATAATTTCGAAATTTGAAGCAAAAACTGAATGGCCTGACTTTAGCTTTGTGAAATTATCATACATAAAACAAAAACAGCAAATTCACTCTCTGACAGCATGTGGCACTTATGGAACAGCATTTACTTGATTACCACAGTAAATAAAGCAGTGCTGTGCTTATATACACTAATATGCATTATACGGAGGTGAGATAAAAAGAAAATACCATCTAAACTTTTCAGCAGACAGTCAGTTCCCTCTGAGATACATTCCTATAAACCCTACCCTCATGTGTCATTTAACATCTCAACCAACTTGCATCTTCACATATTTTTATCAATTTTCAACTGGGTCAGGGTGCATCGTTACATCCTTAAACGACAGTGTACAAAGCAATGCACTAGCAACCACACATAGCACCCTGGTACTGTGGCAGCATGTTTTGCACAGGCAAGCAGCACTTATATTTCTTCAAAAACAAGTAGTTGCATGGTAACAGAAAAACTGTCCAACAAGTTTGCTTTTGTTCTAACAAAAATGTCTTTCACTTCTTCTGTTCTGCAACCACTACTCTTTTCTTCCTTCTACCCCAAACCGAAAAAGGAGCGTAACTCCTTTGATTGATAATTCAGTGGCGAGCAAAAAGCTTGAAGATGCTGGACTTTGTATATTCTTTCATCACAGAAAAGTTCTAGCCTACGCATTCTGACCATCTGACCTGTCAAGACAAGCTTATCCATCCGTGAGAAGTAATCTCATAAAAATAAGCAAGATTTCACATCACGTCATATTTTTAAATGTTAGCAGAAAATGGCACAACCACTATGAAAGTACTCTGGAAAAGTATATTTAAAGAGCATGAGGTACTTTATAACCGTCGCTTCAACATGACCCTGCAGTCACACTCTCGAGCGACGTGTTAACACAGCCAATTACGTCTTTTTCACTTCCTCATTGTCGTTTTCGCACTTCCTCTGTCCTTACCATGTGACTCTGAACCTAATTCTGGAAAAAGCCATTTTAGACAGCCATGAAATGGCACGTACACACACAAACTCACAACAACATTTGTGTCTATGCATTTTTATGGTCATAGAGCAACATGTGACTGCAATGTCACTGCTGAGATCAGACAGCGAGTCGTGATTTTGGATTAGTCACTGTGAAACCGTTTTGAGGGGATTTAATTCAAGGCGAAGGTTCTGACACATTTACCTAGTAGAGCGTATACATGTACACCCACACTTGCACAAAAACAAATAAACGGCAAGTTCAGACGAGAAAGCAGGCGCTGGGTGCTAATCTGCGATTAGCGGGGGTCATGGTTTTGAAGTTAATACCCTGGTTTTCAAAGGATTCTCTAGCTCATGCGTGCCAGAGTCTCCAGAGAGTATCCTAAACAGCCTCTACTCTACAGCCAGACAAACATCACAAGCACCTGGCATCACCACGGGCATCCTGCTCTAAAATTAAACCTGAGAATACAAGTCATTTAAACATACACCATTGCATTTAGTGTTCACTTAAGGTTTCTTGCACCAAAATTCAAAATTAGTTTCTTGTTAACCCTTTACCGTTTCTGGTTAAGCAAAATGATCAATGAGAATCCACTTGACAAAGACATATTTA
Organism: Labeo rohita; assembly: GCF_022985175.1. Taxonomy (NCBI): domain Eukaryota; kingdom Metazoa; phylum Chordata; class Actinopteri; order Cypriniformes; family Cyprinidae; genus Labeo; species Labeo rohita. Next base: position 10,155,047 of record NC_066876.1, on the reverse strand, counting down.
ATTTACAGAAATATGTTTTATTAACGAAAACATCTGTGGCACTGAAACTATTGCTTCTTAATAGCATGGCAGAGAATGAGAAATATGGGAACACTGATTAAGGAAAGTGACCAGAGCACAGGCAGAAAAAGGAGGCCAACTGCTTTAATAATTGAACTGTTCATTAACAAAGCAATTATATTTTTCTTTCAGGCCAATTTGGAAGTGATATGACATTATTGGCACCGAAACAGCGGTTCTCTTACCGGGTGGGAGTCTGTGGAGTTGGGATCGGCTCCAGGAATTGTCAGATGGAGACTCTGGAGATAATATGTGGTCTGCATCTGTAAGCGAAGACAACGGCACACATAAACATGCAGGCTGCACTCACATCTCATTCAGCAATTCTGACCAGCCAACTACATGATCCATTTACCACTTGTAAGGACACTGGTGCAGAATATTGCTATTGATTAAAACTTGAAATAGGGCAGAGGAAGAAAATAGCAAGTGGCAGTATTTCAGAGAATAAACGCAGTTTGGTGCTTCATGGGGACATTCTGCTATATCTATTCATGCATGAAAGCCATTAGACTTTTTTTTAATAAAAGTTAGAGACGTTGTCCTTTACTCGAACCTTAATTTAAGGCCCCCGAGGACTAACAATGTCAGATAACCTTTCTAACAGTTGGCAAGCGTCTCAGCAGACAAAACATATGGGATGACAAGGCCTCAAAAGATGACCTTTCGGCATAATTGGAGGAAGAGAGTCTTGTTTTCACGTGAGATGGACTACGAAACAATGATCCTTACCCCGACAGCAATTCAACATTACTACAAAAGCAACATTCACTGCAGGAAATTACTCAATGCATTCTTAGATCGAAGAATTTTACAGGTTAAAGGAGAAGTTCACTTCTAGAACAAAAATTTACAGATCATTTACTCACCTCCTTGTCATCCAAGACGTTCATGTCTTTCTTTCTTCAGTCGATAAGTAATTATGTTTCTTGAGGAAAACATTTCAGGAATTATCTCCATATAATGGACTTCAATGGTGCCCCCAAGACAATTTAGATATTTTTAACTCAAACACTCATCTTTGATCTTCTTTGCATGTTCACTTTGTAGACGCTGGGTCAGCACTTCTGCAGTGATGTAGGACGATTTTGAAGTTGGGGAGGGAAACGAGATGGATGTTTTTAGACATACCCTAACTGTATTGACCGTGTTGAACCAGAAAAAGAACAGTTCACACAGACTTAGATAAGACGAGCGTTTAAGGTTAAAAAGTATATAAATTGTCAAAAATGACTGATCATTTCGCTAGATAAGCCCGTTCTTCCTCAGCTGGGATCGTTTAGACCCCTTTGAAGCTGCACTTGAACTGCATTTTGGAAGTCTAAACTTGGGGGCACCACAGAAGTCCATTGTATGGAGATAACTTCTGAATTTTTTTTTCCCCTCAAGAAACATTCTTATCAACAGAAGAAAGAAAGACACGAACATCTTGGATGACAAGGGGGTGAGTAAATTATTTCTAAATTTTTGCTCTGGAAGTGAACTTCTCCTTTAAGTAACTGGTCTGATCTCCAGAAATTACTATCTGGAAAACGATTAGGGTGACCAGACGCCCTGATAAAACTGGGAGTGTCAATTTTATGTCCCGTGTCACACAACCCAGTGTTACAGTCGGATTATTATCACTGGTCCTGATAATTAGCCTCTTACCTATAGTTTAAAGGGACTTCACGTGATTTCACGCAAAAATGAAAATTCTGTTGTTAATTACTCACCCTCATGTAATTTCAAACCCATTTCATCTTCGAAACACAAATTAAGATATTTTTTTGATGAAATCTGAGAGCTTTCTGACCCTGCATATACAGCAATGCAACTGAAACGCTCAAGGCCCAGAAAGCTAGTAAAGGCATTGTTAAAATAGTCCATGTGACATCAGTGGTTGAACCATACTTTTATGAAGCTACAAAAATACTTTTTGTGCATGAAGAAAACAAAGTCAGAAAGCTCTCGGATTTTATCACAAATTCTTAATGAATGAAGGTCTTATGGGTTTGGAACGTGATGAGGGTGAGTAATTAATGACAGAATTTAAATTTTTGGGTGAACTATCCCTTTAATTCCTAGGAATAAACTGATTTGTTCTCTTCATATATCATGAGAAACCAGCAGCTTATGTAGTTCTTTGACCCAATAATACAAAAGTAAGCAGTAAAAAAAGAAACACATCTGTTGTTTTCTCTTTAGAATAAGTTAAAAACATTCACATATGCATAATTGTGCAAATGGCAGAATATGGAAATGGCTTACTTTCAGCAAGCAAAGCTCATAAAACAAACCTACTGTACTCAACTTTGGAGAACTAACAAACCATTTTCATTGCCAGTCATCTTTAAACATTAGCAGGAGATTCTTGATATAACCTTTACTTTTTGCATTGCATTTCAGTATGTGTGTTAAATAGACAGTTCACACAAAAAGGAAAATTCTGACATTAATTACTCACCCTCATGTTGTTCCAAACCTGTAAGACCTTTATTTATCTTCCAACAACAAATAAGATATTTCAGATAAAATCCAAAAGCTTTCTGACCCAGCTTAGACTGCAATGAAACTAACACGTTCAAGGCCCAGAAAGGTAGTAAGGATATCGTTAAAATAGTCCATGTGACATCATTGGTTCAATCGTAATTTTAAGAAGCTATGAGAATACTTTTTGTGTCCAAAGGAAACAAAAATAACAACTTTATTTAACAATTTCTTCTCTCCGTGTCAGTTTTCATAACGCGCTCACAATTGTCAGAAAGCTCTCCGATTTCATCAAAAATAATCATTTGTGTTCCAAGGATGAACGAAGGTCTTACAGGTTTGGAATGACATGAGGGTGAGTAATTAATTACAGAATTTTCATTTTTGGGTGAACTATTACGTTAAAGGTTAGGTTTTTTTCTTGTAATGTGTAACATTAGATCCATTAAATCCACTTTCATACACTGTTTTGTTATCAGTTAAATCATTTATTTGAACACTTTAATGTCCATTAGATCAGACAAGCATCTTTTGATAATCTAAATGTGCTCTGTGAGGGAAGTAAGAAAAAAAAAAACAGCTGGAAATTTCACTAAGGTGGTTATAAAATGCAGAAATGAAAGAGAAAGACCTTGAAAATATTTAAACATGGAAATATTGACAAACTGTATTTACACATCTTCAAAATACTTTACGAGCGGTTTGACACACAACCTCTGTTTTTCTGTGGTAAGGTGACATAAATTCAGCGGTTATGGGACCCGCGCTGGCTGTTGAGGGAACGTTGCTTTAGTAGTAGAGATGTCCCAGTCTTTATTGCTTGTCCTTTCTGCATTACCTTGAGCAAGGCACATATAAAGTTCTTCAAGGAAGCACCTGTCTGCTCAAGGGCTTTAAACCCACACGTCCCATAAAGGCTTCAAATGGCACAAACCCTTAATATGTCAGAGACAAAATCTCGGCTTATAAACATCCATCACTAGTATTTGACACGCCAACGACACCGTTCATCACCACCATGCCTGTCCTTCTGTACGAGACACCTTGAGACTTCAAGCTAATAAAATACCTATGCAATTTCCTATTCATCCTCTGTCAAAACTACAGTAAATTAAGGTTAAAAATACATTGCCGGGACATTTCCCTATTTTTTAGGGACCTATAACTGACACAACAGATCTGACAGATGTAGGACTTGAGACACCCACTCATAAAAGCCTTACCTGGAAATAGACAGTCCAGTACGGAATGAGAGCCAGGAAAACAGGAAGTATTTTAACCAACGCTTTCACTTCCTCCACCTTCTCCTCTGAAAACCGCCCACCGTATGTCACCTTTGCGCCATCCAGTAGGGATGGCTTTGGCCTTGAGGGGGAAACAAGAATTTTAACAAGCATTCATTAAAACATCACTAAAATATCTGAGTACATCTAAGTTTGAGAAGGAAAGTAAAAAAGAAAGAAAGAAGCGAGGATTTGGCCAACTTAAAAAAATAATAACGTCACGTTTTTTCATGAAGCTCTTGTTCTTTGATTTGAAGAGAGGCCACGGCACTTGACGGCAACTTATGCCGCGGAGACACGATGAATAGCACCGCCACATACGAGACAGACAAGAGAGGTGGATCAAAGAGGAAGATGAGGGATAACATTACAGACTAATAGACTCATCTGTATCTAGAGTGGAGGTTCCCACGAAAGAACTGCATAAATTTACAATCTAACACACTACGACCATTTTACACAGTAGAGACTGTGTAAAGACTAATAGGCACATTTATTTTTAAGTTTAAGAATAATAATTTATAATCTTTACATTTTTTATACTTCCTAAATATGCAACAACTGAAAAATCCATCCATTAGTTCAACAAGAGATGGTGTTTACATGTAGATAAAGCTTCATTTGCACCTAATGTGCATCCTTTTTACTCTTCTGGTTGCTGCACTTATACTAAAATGCATCTTTTCATTATTAAGAAGTGAAAGAACCAATACTCAAACTGGGCCTCATTTCCCAATCTAACACAGAAATAACTACAGATCTGGGCACACAAACTTACAAGGGTTCATGTGTGATTCATGAAACATTCTCATTCACCATTTCCATTGCACAAATGATTGTATGTTGATAAATTTGGTGGCTAAAAAACATTTGTCATTTGTAACCCAGCCAAAAAGCGGAAGTAATCTCATGACAGAGAAATTCATTTTACTCCAAATACACCCATTAACCTTGTAATTGCAAAAAATGTAATCAAATTATATGTATATTAAGTAAATATAAGTAAACATTTACAAACAAATATGTGACCCTGGATCACAAAACCAGTCTTAATAGCATGGGTATTTTTGTAGCAGTAGCCAAAAATACACTGTATAGGTCAAAATTATGGATTTTTCTTTTATGCCAAAAATCATTAGGATATTGATGTTCCATGACGATATTTTGCAAATTTCCTACCGTAAATATATCAAAAGCGAATTTTTAATTAGTAATATGCATTGCTAAGAACTTTATTTTGAAAACTTTAAAGGCAATTTTCTCAATATTTAGATTTTTTGCACCCTCAGATTCATGATTTTCAAATAGTTGTATCTCAACCAAATATTGTCCTATCCTAACAAACCATACATCAATGGAAAGCTTATTTACTCAAATCTCAATTTCAGTTTGACCCTTATGACTGGTTTTGTGGTCCAGGGTCACGCAAGCGCAAGCTAAAATTAATATATTTCAAGTGAAACTGAAATACTAATATACACTTCTCTTTTGTTGAACTATTCATTTTAAGAGAAATATTTAGTGTAGTTCTATTTATTGTCTTCTTTTTACTAAATTCTGTTTTTCTCCATTTACAGAAGCGCTGCAGCTTAATGATCTGTTGTTTATTTTGATATTTGTACATACAAAGCTAAAGCCCTAAAAAAAAAAAAATTACATTCTAATATTACTGGTTGAAACGAAACAAGGACACTGGAGCGATTGCTAATGAAGGACGAGTGCAATACATGGCTCGAAAGCAGCTGAGATTTTATCATGCCACAGTCGACCGCTTCTGCCGGTCATGCATATAAAGCAGCAACACTTTATACATTTGAGTGTGTTGAAAGTTCTATTATGCTATTATAATGTTACTCTCTGCGTTCATCACCGGTCTAATAAAATGAATAACATATTAAAGGAGAAAACCACTTCCTGAACAAAAATTGACAAATTTACCCCCTTGTTATCCAAGATGTTCATGTTTTTCTTTCTTCAGTCAATAAGAAATCTTGAGGAAAACATTTCCAAATTTTTCTCCATAGTGGACTTCAATGGTGCCCCCAAATTTGAACTTCCAAAATGCAGTTTAAATGCAGCTTCAAAGGGCTCTAAATGATCCCAGCTGAGGAAGAAGCGTCTTATCTACCAAAACGATCGGTCATTTTCTAAACAAATTGACAATTTATATACTTTTTAACTTCAAACGCTCATCTTGTCTAAGTCTGTGTGAACTCTGTTTTTTTTCCAGTACAATACGATCAATACAGTTAGGGTATGTTAAAAAATTCCCATCTCTTTTTATTTCCCAACTTCAAAATCATCCTACATCGCTGCAGAAGTACCGACCCAGAGTTTACAAAGTGAACATGCAGAGAAGATCAAGCGCCCTTTACAAAAAGGTAAAACAGCAATGTTTTTCAACATACCCTAACTGTATTGACCTGGATTACACAGACTATGCATGTGCATCGAGATGAGACAAGACGACATTTGAGGTTAAAAAGTATATAAATTGTCAATTTGTTAAAAAAAAAAATACCAATCGTTTCCCTAGATAAGACCCTTCTTCCTCAGCTGGGATCATTTAGAGCCATTTGAAGCTGCATTTAAACTGCATTTTGGAACCACTGAAGTCCGCTAAATGAAGAAAGATTTGGGAATGTTTTCCTTAAGAAACAAAATTTCTTATCGACTGAAGAAAGAAAGACATGAACATCTTGGATGACAAGTGGGTAAATTATCTGTAAATTGTTGTTCTGGAAGTGGACTTCTCATTTAAAGTGTTTTTGGGGTTTCAATGTTTTCTACAATGTAAAACCGAAAAATCAAGGGTGTATGACGTCATCGGCAGGCAACACAATGACACCATTTCACTAGTTAAAACAGCTTGTTTCTCTGGATTTAACCATTCTTTGAAACATTTGGGATAATGTAAGTACACACATCAACAAAATAAAATATATAGTAAAAGTTTTAAATATTCTGCCTTTAAGAAAGTAAACAGGATCACAGCTAAATTCATATGGGCTTTCTTATTCAGTAAAGTAAATGTTGCCCTCACCTGAGCAGACTTGGTTCTTTTGGCCCGCGGCCACAGAGGGCCGAGCCCAGGATTCGGAACATGTCACTGAAGGCACTGCCATCTGCAGGTTTGGTTATAAAAACCGTTTTGCCCAGAGCAAAGATGATGAGGGACACACTAAGGCAGACGGCAGGGATGATGTAGCCAATAAAGAAGCTAACATTCTGCTGAATATACGCTACTCCACCCAGCGAGAAAATCGCTCCAAGATTAATACACCAGTAGAACCAGTTAAAGAACCGACGCGTTGCCTCAGGACCTCGATCCTTTACCTGTGAGAACATACATCACAAAAACACACGTGTGAACTTTATGACCATTCATTCATTTTTATTTGCTTGTTTTATTAGTTTTAAGTGCACAGGAAGAACTGACTAAAAAATTCTCCTTATTTTAATAATCAAATCAATCAACAACTAGTTCAATATTAAACTAAAACATAATTTTAAGCTGGAAAATGTTATCTTTTTGACTTGCATGTAGTTACAAAGTACCATCAATAAGCACATCAACATTCAATACCCACATTCTTCATTTAATTCAATTGCTGATTTGCTATTTACTAAATGCATTTATGAACTTGTGTGAAGTTTCTTCTTCTTGTGTGAAGTGCATGCACATGCTTCTCTAAAGAGATGTCTGCTCTCAAAAAACGAAAAAAACATGCAGCTGTAGTCTTACAATTAGAGATATAGATCCACCAGCTTTGGGAAAAGTGTCAATATATTGTAACTTGTAAGCCCATTTTCAGCTCATTGCCCCATTTCCTCAATGTTTAAATGAGATCTATTCCCCACAATGACATCCAGATGGTACATCCTGCAGTTCATTTCTTTATTGAATCTAAAAAACACATGACGATCATATGACAAGGAATCAAGTCAACAGACTTGATGCCTAATCCAAGTCATCAACATTTAAAGACTTGTATTTCAAAGTAAGCCTTGAGTTTTATTTTCCTCCAAAGGCTTGTCAAATAATTCAGTAGACCATAACTGGGAAAAAAAGCTGTCAGGCGGATAGATACACCAACGAAGACAGATGTCAGTTTTACTTCCTAAGTTGTTAGTTTCATTTTGCATGTTAACAGGAGCATCGTGCAGACGAGTCTTGCTCATCATCATATGAGGTTTCTAATTAGTCATTAAGCAAATGATTTCCTTATAGTTCACTTATAATAGGGATATTCCCTACTGTACTGGGCTACTGTACAGTTTCATGTCACTGAGAGGTCGTGTAATCAGGTGAAAGTGGCAAATGAGTGAAATATTGTATTGTACAAATATTTTTGCAAATTGTAAAAAAAAAAGTCTGGTTGTACTTTGTGTGAATCAATCTACATTACATCACTGAATTTCTTCAGCATTTTATTCTCCTCAACAATATAAGATATTAAGTTTGCAAATATCAAAGTAGTTCTAACCAAATCTGAAAAACAGACTTTGGTAGTGACCCTAGAAGCCACTTCAACAAAAAGCATAAGAATTTAGATCTTGTGACAAGCCTTTTTGTAGCCTACATGGCAAAATCAGACTCAAAGTACATCAGAAATGTATGGTATGTGCCTTGTCATTTAATAAGTGAAGTGAAAGTGCCCAGAGGTGTGTCCGAATTTAAGGAAGCCTCACAAAATGACTGTTTTCAAGGGAACCACGCTAGCACTTTCTGAAATGCAGAAAGAAACTAATTACCCATACTTAAGTAATAAAGCACTGATTTGTAAGATCAAGTGTTTTAAATTCCCAGCGTGTTTTTTAGCTCATAAAAACAGTAATATTTTGAAATATAATAGCAATTAAAATTTTGTATTATGCAGGAAAAGTAATAGATTAATATATGTCAAGAGTGCAACTTCAAAAAAACAAATCTACATCATAACATGAGTTCTGACTTTTGTGACAAAAGACTTTCTTCGTTGCCTTTTTCCCTATCACAATTTAGAAATCATAAGAAATGATATATCAGTGCAAAACTTAAAATCTCAAAATTCATCCTCTGAAAGGCATTTTAAAATCAGACATTGCAATACCATGGAAAATGTACATTAAAATCATATCACAAAATATTTTCATTCATGAATTATAAAAATTTAAGTCTGGATAGTGCATTTTTATGTCTGTGTTCAAAAATGGGAGTGACAGTTAAAGGGTTAATAAACTTTAAAATATAATTTATTTCTGTGAGAAAAACCTGAATTTTCACCAGCCATTACTGCAGTCTTCAGCATCACATGACCCTTCAGAAATCATTCTAATATGCTGATTTATTATCAATGTTGGAATCACTGATACTTTTTATGATTCTTTGCTAAATAAAAAGTTTAAAATAACAGCATTTATTCAAAATAGAATTTTTGTTTTTAAACGCAAGTGTTTACTATCATTTTTCATCAATTTACCACATCCTTTTTCTCTTTCTTTTGACCAAAGAGAAATTTTTTTTTTACAGACTCCAAATTTTAAATGGTACTGTATATTGTTACAAAAAATTTGTAATTTAAATAAATTCTGTTCTTTTTAACATTTTTTTTCCATCAAAGAATCCTGAAAAAATATATCAGTTTCCAAAAAATAAATAAATAAGCAGCACAACTGTTTCAAACACTGATAATAAATCAGCATATTAGAATGATTTTTGAAAGATTCCATGACACTGAAGACTGGAGAAATGATGCTGAAAATTCAGCTTTGCATCATTTGAATAAATTCTATTTTAAAGTATATTAAAACAGAAAACCACTATTTCATAATATTTCTGCTTTTTTGTATTTTTAATCAAATAAATGCAGCCTTGATGAGCAGAAAAGACTATATAATATCAGAAATCTTATTTTCAAGAAAAACGTGTTACTTTAAACTTCCTTTTATGAGTGTCAGGTGAGTTGTGTTAGTTAGTGTGTTAGTGGGTTAGGAATACATCATAAAGTCCCAGCAATTGACCCACATTTTGAGTATATTCAAGCACTTACAGAATACTTGCACTTTTAGACATTACAATGTTAAGTAAAATTAAACTTAAACAGCAATCACCCAAATTCTGACATTTAGTCACCCTTGTTTCATTCAAAACCTGAATAACTATCATCTGTGTAACACAAAAGGTTAATTTTATGTTGAAAGTGAATGAGGAATATGTGAAGTGAATGTAAAATAAATCATAAAAGTAGTCCATATGATTTGTGAGCTATATCCTATCTCTCATTGGTGCATCCACGAGAGGCACTGATGTAATTTACAGTAACAGTTTGAATGTTTACGAATCTAATAGATCCATGCTCCATTTACAGTGTGACAACAGTTTATAGCTCCACTTAGAAGGAAGACTATGAGTAAGACCATACATAAATGCTGCGCAAAGCTATAATATACATTCAGAATTACTTAGTATTTGTTGAACGTTGACTTTTACAATACTTTTGCTTCCTTTTCGGAATATGATGGAAGCTAACTTTTATGACACTGTTGCATCCTTTTTGAAGTTTAAAATGACTAGCCTCCAAAATAAATGGACAGAGCAAACAACACTTCACTCAAAACTTCTCCTTTTGTGTTCCTACAGCAACAAAAAATAAGGAAAACAAAACGGAAGCCCTAAAACCCAAAGAAGAAGAAGTCGCAATAAACTCTCTAAGATACAAAAGCAGTGACTCATTGTATCTACAGACAGGACCAGCGAGGCTTAAAGCTAAAGCACCCGAAAGAACAAACACCAGCAAGCATGTCAAAGGTCTTAATATCACTTAGAGTTTCATAAAAGCCAGACATAGTAGAAAATATTGCTCTGTGAATCAATCCAAGGTTGTGCCCTCTGAGATCTGAACCTACTCGAAGTTTAGACAACTCTACAGTTGTAGTGAATTGCTCCCTCAGAGATTTCAGTCTTTTAGATGCCACGTAACCCCAAACATGCCAAAACATTTAAAAAGCTGCTATATATTTGAATGCAAAAAAAATATAAAGATGCATAAAATATTTTATTTACAGCATGTTTTTATTTATTTATTTGCTGTTAGAGGTATTTTTTATTTACACCAGTTTTTAAAATGGATTTTAATTTATTTATTTTATTCAAATTATGTATGACTGGCTGATTAGTGTTTACAATTATTTTCTTTAATTTATTTATTTTTACAGTGTTTTTATCTAAACTTTTGAATGGATACTCCCTTCCCAGCACTTCCCCGGACCCAACTTTGAAAACCCTTACATTACCTGATCTGCCCCGAATGGAGTGATGTTTGATTTCACAGCTCCCACCCCAACGGCCACCAGCACCAGACCGCTGTAGATCGCGGGCCCGCAGTAGGACTGGCGATTACTGCAGGTGACATTGGCGGGCACAGTACCATTAAAACACTCTGCCGGCTGCACTGGGAATGCCAGCTCTTCTCCACACAGAGAGTTCCTGGTGTTATCATTGGCCACAAAGGGGAAAAGCAGCATCCCGATGAGGTACAGAACTAAACTCAGGGCTATGGTTGTGAACTTGCCAAGAAACGCATCCGCCAGCCAGCCACCAAAAGGTGATATCAAATAAGTGACTCCCATGAAGATCAAGGGGGCCTGGCTGGCCGAAGTGCCCTCCCAGTAGAAGGGGCTGCTGTTGAGGAAGAGCACCAGGTTTGAGGTGATGCCATAGAAGGCCATCCTCTCTAGTGACTCTGCCAGGAGTATGGCAGCACATGCCAGTCTCCTGCCATTGAACACTGACTCCGATCTGGTTGAAGCCACAGAGTTGTCCAAAAGAGGAGTGCTCTCGTGTACATCCCTGCCAGCCATGGCCTGATATGCTGTTTCTCAAGAGGTGGTCAGCTGACCAAAATCCAAACCTAGAACAACAACAAAGGGACTGCCATTATTTCAAAAGCACGTGATGTCAAAAACTACACATGATGCAATAATGCAAATTCAGGAAATAAATCACGACCACATTGTCTAAATAACATACTGCCTTATGTATTTTTTAAACTTACTGATTTTTTGTCAAAAAACACTAAGCCAGCCATACATCAATATGAAAGGCCGTTGACATGCTGACATATATTTTACTCAGTAAACAGGCTAACAACATATAAACATAAACATTAGTAAACATACCGTTCTTGAACACTTAGCACTGCTCCACATTTAGCTGTTCAGCCCGCGACGTGTCTACCAATATCCTCGAGACGCATGTTTTTAAAAACACCAGCTTAAAATTGCTAAAAGTCTCACGGTATAAAGTTTAGCTGTCTGCTCTGAGCGTAAACAGCAAGTCACAATACTACCGCGTGACACCGGGTTCACTCAAAAGCGTCAATGTGACGCGCCCACAGCGCATTCAACAGATCTCAATACCATCTGGATGAGTTTATCGTGTGCTAGTGAAGAGCATCAGGTCAATCGTTTTGTATACAAATCGTAGATTTAAGCGTCAATCAACTGGCAAGAAAGCCAAAGACCACTATTGATTGGATAAAGGGGGAAGAAAGGGTTTATTCTATTGGCTAGTCTTGAAGCCAATCATCTCTGCACATAAACTTCCTGGGTGCCTTGCCTGTCATGTACGTTTAAATACGGCTAGTTTATGGTTATTCCACTGATCTGTAATAGAGAATATTGATCAGTGGGTTATTTACACCCTTTCTGCGATGTGTTTTAATTCACTGTGGGAAAAAAGACATCTCTGGTATATATATATATATATAAATAATATTTTATTCACCAAGGTTGTGTTAAATTAATAAAAAGTGATAGCATAGATTTACGTTGTTAGAAAAGATTTATATTTTTAATGAGTGTTGTTCTTTCTAACTTGTTATTCATAGAAGAATCCTGAAAAAAACGAATCAGACGTTCCAAAAAAATATTCGGTGGCACAACTGCTTCCAACACTGATATTTCTATAATAAATCAGCATATTAGAATGATTTCTGAAGGATCATGTGACACTTAAGACTGGAGTAACAGCTGGTGAAAATTCAGCTTTGCATCACAAGAATAAATTAAATTTTAAAGTATAGTAAAATAAAAACCATTATTTTATATTGTAATAACATTTTGCAATATTACTGTTTTTTTTTCTGTATTTTTTGATCAGATAAATGCAGCCTTGATAAGCATAAGAGACTTCCTTAAAAACATTTCAAGTCTTACAAGTCTTAAAAAAATATGCTGACATCACATAGAATCTCCTAAACTACTTAACTGATACTGAAAAATCTATGATTTTGAGTAAGGTCTGTTTGTATTTGACTATAAGATAGTTTGTACAGTTAAAACACTGTATAAAGCAAAACAGCTCAGATAGTAAAAAACTGTTACTGCACTAACAAACTGCTCATTGAGCAAAGCATCATGCCTAATAATAAAAGTAAATGCAGTTATTCATAACCATAAGCTCTACTCTTCTGCACAATGGTAGCAATAGAAACTTAAACAACTTAAACAGACACTGTTTCAAATGTCAAACATAAAACTATACACTAAACATTAAGAGATGTTTTCTTTTACTCAATATTTACTCATCATATCAGCCATATGCAAAGCATGCTGGGAACTAATACCACCGCCAAAATAAAACTGCAAAATTGAGCTAATTCATTTCAAATAAATAAGTAGCTTTATTTACTATATATATATATATATATATATATTTTTTTTTTTTTTTTTTTTTTTTTCAGTTAAATTTTTTCAGTTCCACAATTCAAGCCTCAAAACTGCTTAAGTTTCCTTAAAAAATGAGGAAATCATATATCTTGGTTTTATTAGTGAAAAGTTCTCAATATTTTCTATACAACACTGAACCATAATTTCTTTTTTTTTCACTATTCTATTTTTAATTATCACCTTGATTTTTGAAGACCCATGATTCATTTTTTACAGTAGAAAAAACAATGTTGTATGTATACACATTGTATATTTTCCAACATCACTGCTTGTCATCAACATTAATTATTCCCATGAATAATCAACCTGAACCTTTGAACTCATTAACTAAATTGATCAAAAGTAAAAAAGTGTTTGAGCATCAGTCATGTAGACTGACAGATCACACGGATCTGCTGGAGCTGCTTGGCTTCATATAGCTGACAGATTTTTAAGGATCAAGAGGTGAATAAAACTTTCACAACTTTAGCCTTCTTTCCTCATTCAGACCCATTAAAATGTATGAAATTCATGAACTCAATTTCAAACGGTCTGTACTATAAGGAAATGCCAGTGGCAATTTGCTGTGGCATGATAACACTATGAAAGTCAGCACGTCGCTCATTCACAGCTCCTCTCTCTCATGAGAACTAGCTACAAGACTTGAGTTATGTGTTTGTTGTTACTTACTACTAAGCAAACTATAATATGTATGAGTGACAAAGAAGATATATGTATACACTACACTACCATCAAAAGTGATGATAAAGACATTTATAATGTCGGATAAATTTTAAAATATAATTTAATCAAATTACATGTAATCAGCAATATTGCTGTTTTTACAGCATTTTTGATCAAATAAATGCAACCTTGTTGAGCTTTAAAAGAAAAAAAAAAAAAACCTTTGACTGTCAGTATATATATTTTAGTAAAAGGACGTTTTACAAAAAATTAAAGTGACCTCCACAAATATTGGCACCCTTGGTAAATATGAGCAAAGGTAGCTATGGAAATAAATTTGCATTGTTTACACTTTTGATCTTTCATTAAAAAAAAAAAAAAAAATCACAAAATTCTAAACTTTCATTGAAGAAAAAAGATAAAAAGTGGGGGGGAAAATCTCATTATGAAGTAAATGTTTTTCTCTAGTTCACGTTGGTCACAATCATTGGCACCCAATTACTGCAAAGTCCTTTTCCCAAGATAACAGCTCTGAATTTTCTCCTATAATCCCTGGTGAGTTTGAAGAACACCTAACAAGAGACCAGAGGCCATTCCCTCATACAGAATCTCTCCAGATTCTTCAGATTCCCAGTTCCATGTTGGTGCTTCTCCTCTTTGGTTGACCCCACTCATTTTCAAAAGGGTTCAGATCAGGGAACTGGGACGGCCATGGCAGAAACTTCATTTTGTCCTCAGTGACACATTTTTGTGTTTGTTTTGGATTATTGTCCTGATGGAATATCTAAACACGTCCCATTATAAGATTTCTAACAGTGGCAGTCAGGTTTAGATTTGATAGAATCCATGATGCCATGTATCTAAACAAGATGTCCAGGATCTCTGGCAGTAAAATAGGCCCAGAACATTAAAGATCCAGCATTTATTTGGGGTACTTATATCACTGTTTGCACCAAATGCATCTTGAGTGTTCGCTGCCAAAGCTCTTTTTTTTGTTAGTTTCATCTGACCACAGAAGCCAGTCGCATTTGAAGTTCTAGTCGTATCTGACAACTAAATATGCTGAAGTTGTTTTTGGATAAGCGAGCAGGATTTCTCTTGAAACCCTCCTAAACAACATGTGGTGATGAAGGGGCTATTTGAATTTTTTCTTTTGGCTTTCTGGCCCCAAGGCTCAGCTAATATCTGCAATTCTCCAGCTGTGATCCTTAGAGAGTCTTTGGCCACTCAAAGTCTCCTCCTCACCATTCATTATGACGATATAAACACATGTCCTCTTCTATGCAGATTTGTTTCCTTTAGTTGATTGGAACTTCCTAATTATTGCCCTGATGGTGGAAATGGGGATTTTCAATGCTTTAGCTCTTTTCTTAAAGCCACTTTCTATTTTGTGAAGCTCAGCAATCTTGTTCCGCACACCAGAACTATGTCTTTTGGTTTTACTACTTGTGATGGACAATTAAGGGAATTTGGCCTTTGTGTTCCTTATATTTAAAATCCTGTGCAACAGGACGTTATGGCTGGACAGTTTCATGCTCCTAGCTCCACCCAGGTGTGCTAAAAAATGTAAATATGAATGGGAATATATTTCAGAGATATTTTACTCATTAGAATTTCTGTCAATAATTGTGACCAACGTAAACTATAGATAAATAGTTTGTATTTCTTAATGAGATTTCCCCCCCAATTTCCATTGTTTTACTTAAATGAAAGGTTAGAACTTTCATTTTGAACATGAATTTTTGGAATTAAATATCAAAAGGATAAACAATGCAGATTTATTACCACAGCTGCCTTCGCTCATATTTACCAAGGTATTTGTGGAGGGCCTTGTTTATATATATATATATATATATATATACACACATACATACATATATATATATATATATATATATATATATATATATATATATACACATATATGTATATAATATATAATTTTAAAATTTTAATTATAAATTTATAAATTTAATATAATTTTTGGAGGACATTACACAGCATTGTAGGCTATAATTTACATGTAACATTTCAATGGCTTGCTACACAATCCACACAGCTCGGCTACACTTTAAATTGTTAATATACATACATATATATTTAAATATGACTGGGTGCCACATATTATCTTTTCAATGTTTCGCACACTATAGTTCCGTGTTTCCGGAGGGTCTTGATTTCAAGCGGACTAGTACTAAAATAAACTGTACGCGCGTGTGTCCGGGAGGCTGGTGCTCTGACGTGACAGCATGAGATTAACAGAGTCGGGTCAAGAGAGTAGCGCATTGTCCGTCTGCTGGCAGGCGAGCTCTCATTGTTTATTAGCGTCAGCATTTTATCGTCACACGCTGAAATGCGCGTGCTCTTCTTAGCCCCAAACAGTCCCAAAACAGGGAACTGTACCACTGCTGAAAGAATAAGGTAACATTGCCTTTTCACTAGCGAAACCAGGAAGTATCACAGTCCTCTATTGATTCTCAAGTCAACAGCAGAGCTTATCCTAGTAGTATTAACCCTGTAAGGCGATCAATTTTCAATTGAAGCGATTTAGCATCTTAAATCAATGTGTAGATATTATACCTCATTAAGTCACGTAATGCACTGCATAATGCACATACAGCAAGCTGTTTCTGTTGGCGCTGTTGTACAAATATGTACCATGTTTTGGGCATGTACCATGGTAATTTCATAGTATTCTTGGAAATACTATGATATATTAAAGTATGGTATTACATAACTGTACTATGATATAAGCAGAGTTGTAGAGGCTGTTCTTGACGAACAGATCAAAGCCAATTTATTACAGAGATGCTGATTTATACTGTATGTGTGTGTGTGTGTGTGTGTGTGTGTGTGTGTTTGGGTTGCAGGAATCATATCGTGGCTGCAGGACATGCTTGTGTACTGTGTGATACAAGAGAGTTCAGTTCTGCTTCTGATGTATCATCCCTGATGACGCAAGAGCCGCGGTTCGAAGCTGCGCTGGCCATTCATCTTTTCAAAGGAGGCAGGCTTCTTTTAGGTGACACATCCCGCGGCCTCTCAAAAAAAAATATACGGCATGCATATGTTGGTTTCACCATATTAGTGAGAGCATCTCGTAGATGCAATTGATTTTATACTGAGGTGGAGCACCACAGAGCCTAGCATGCACACACACACATACTGCACACACATCTATCTTGTCTCATTAGTGTTACTGTCCACTATAGAGCTCTGTCACACAATTTACAATGAGTTTACTGGTGATACATGAAGTGGAAGTAGCTACTTGCACACTAAACAATATGTTTTATAGCAGTATTTTGTTTTGGGAAGCACATTATATTGATACCATATTAGTTATCAGGCATTATTAGTATTTTATTTCTAGTATCGACTCATAACGTTTATATTAACTTTGAAATGATCTTACACACACAAAGTAATATGCTAGTAATTCTTGGCTTTTTAATGTCAGTCATTTTAACATTCATGCACCCTTACAGTTGATTATTTTTTCATTTAATTAACGATGCCTTATATTTAGATACATATTTGTAGCCAGTAAGTTTTTTTTTATGTCATGACTAAAATTCCACATGTTCAAAAAATACCATGGTATTACTGTGTTTTTTGTATCATGCACTATGGTATTATTTGCAATATTATGGCATATAAAGATGGTAATCATTTTATTACCATAGTGTATACCAGAGTACCATGGTATTACCATCTGTGGCCATTACTGTATGGTGGAACCCCAACATTTACAGTATTTTTATGTAGTATTTTATCATATGTGACCCTGGATCACAAAACCAGTCTTAAGTAGCATGGGTATATTTGTAGCAATAGCGAAAGATACATTGTATAGGTCAAAATTAATAAAATAATTAGGATATTAAGTAAAGGCCATGTTTTGGAAATATCATACCTTAAATATATAAAAAAAAAACTTAATTTTTTATTAATAATATGCCTTGCTAAGGACTTCATTTGGACAACTTTAAAGGCAATTTTCTCAATATTTATTTATTTTTTTAACCTCAGATTCCAGATTTTCAAATAGTTGTATCTATTTATTTAGCTTTCAGATGTATATGATTAATAAAATACATATAATTATGTATCTCAATTAAAAAAAAAATACCCTTATGACTTGTTTTGTCGTCCAAGGTCACATATGATATTTTGTGCTGCTTCTGTCTGTTTGTGGTGTTAATTTAGAAAACTGACTGTTGACTGATAAATTCTGCATCCTTACTGTACTTATAAAATGTCTTATTCAGATTGAAGGCTACTTCTTTCTCACCATCCTCAGATACGGCCATTTTTTTTAGTCATTGCCCGAAATGTCCAGTCTATGGTTGACTACTTTCGCCTCTGGCAAGATAAACACACTGTTTCATGCCTCAGAGACTTTGCCTCACTCTAAGGATTTAAAAGTTGAACTTCAGAGTAGGTGAATAAGTGAAATAAGGGATTTATGCCTTTGTTGTGAATTTTCATTTCTCTGCAGATGTTGGAGTGCCGTTCGGAGTGGTGTTTGGAGGGACGGATGTAAACGAGGATGTAAAAGATGAGCACAAGCGGGCTGTGATGGAGGAAGTTCTGCGGAAAGCCAGGTCAGATGTACTGTCTTTGATGAAAGCTGACGCTTATCCTGCTACCCTGCTCCAGTCAGTCATACAGTGCTTTGTGAAAGTATTCATACCCTTACATTTTTTTCTTGTTTTGTTTAGTTGCAGCCTTATGTTATTACTTTTTTTATTTTAAATCAATCTAAACTCCATACACCATAATGACATAAGCACAAAACAGGTTTGTAACAACTAATAATAATAGAAATTAAAAACTGAAATGATTCCGTTGCATAAGTATTCATACCCTTTTCTGGGGCACTTGAAATTTTGCTCAGAAGCACTCATATCACTTGTAGATGTTATTACTTTGAGTGGAGTTAACCTGTGGCAAATTCATTTGAATGAGTATGATTTGGAAAGGCACACACCTCTCAATAAAAGGTCTAACGGCTAAAAATGCATATCAGAGCAAAAACCAAGCCCTGAGGTCTAAAGAACTGCATGTGTAGCTCAGAGACAGGGTTGTGTCAAAACACAGAAGAGTTCAGAAAGCGTTCTTCTGCACTGAAGGTTCACAGAAGCATGTAATGTCTGTTATCCATAATAGAAGAAGTTTGGAACAACAAGGCTGTTCCTAGAGCTGGCCTCCTGGCCAAACTGAGCAATTTGTGAAGTAGAGCCTTAGTTAGACTGGTGACCAAGGAGGTGGTGGTCACTCTATGTGAGCTCCGTGATCATATATGCACATGGGAGAAACTTACAGAAGAACAGGCAACACTCCACCTAACCGGTCTTTATGGCGATGTGGAAAAACTCAATCCTCTCCTCAGTGAAGACACATGAAAACACACTTGGAATATGCAACTAAAGCATCTAAGGAACTCTTAGATTGTGAGAAACAAGATTCTCTGGTCTGATGAACCTCGAAGCATCATGTATGAGGAAATCAGGCACTTCTCATCACCTGCACAGTAGCATCCCAACAGTAAAGTGTGATGGTAGCAGCCTCATGCTGTGGCACTGTTTTTCAGCAAAATATAGAGATAGCCAGTCCAGAGCATTCAGAACCTCAGACTGGGCAGAAGGTTCTTCTAACAGGACAATGACCCTAAGCACAAAGCAAGAGTGGCTTATACACAACACTGTAAATGTCCTTGAGTGTCCCAGCCACAGCCTGGGCTTGAACCCACTGAAACATTTCTGGAGAAACCTGAAAATATCTGTGAGCCCCTGTCCAAACTGACAGAGGTGAGGAGAAGAATGGCAGATAACTGCCAAATGCAGATGTGCAAAACTTGTCACATCATACCCAAAAAGACTTGTAAGGCTGTAAAGGTGCTACAACCAAGCACTGAGTTAAGGGTATGCATACTTATGCAATATGCTTATTTCAGTGTTTTATTGTTAATAAATTTGTAAAGTTGTCACAAATCTGTTTTGTGCTTTGTCAATTATGGTATATGGAGTGTAGATTGATGTAACAAAAAGTATGTAATGAAGGGGTATGAATACTTTAGCAAGGCACTTTAATTAATGGAATAGTTCTGTCATTCATGACCCATTCCAAACCTGTATGACTTCCTTTATTCTGTGAAACACAAAAGAAGAGATCATATAAGAATAGGAGACTAAGATCATTTAAGACTAAGGTCAAAGACCTTAGTTTGTCTTTGAAACACAAATTAAGACATTTTTGATGAAATCCAGGAGCTTTTTAGGTAGTAAGGACATTGTTAAAATAGTCCATGTGATTGTGGTTCAGCTGCAGTTTTATTAAGGTACGAGAATGCTTCTGGTGCTCAAAGAAAACATGTATTGAAAACTGACACAGAAGAGAAGAAATTGTAAAAAAAAAGTCGTTATTTTTGTGGGGGTTTTTTTGCACAAAAAGTATTCTTGTGGCTCCACAACATCACGGTTGAAACACTGATGTCACATGGACTAATTTAACAATGTCCTTAATGCCTTTCTGGGCCTTGAATGTGTCCGTTGTGTTCCTGTCTATGCAGGGTAGGTGTGTGTTCTGAAGATGAACAAAGGTTTTACGGGTTTTGAACAACGTGAGGGTGAATAATTAATGACAGAATTTTCATTTTTGGGTGAACTATCTTTTTAAAGAATGTACTGGTTGTTTCCATGCAGTTGGACATTTAATCTCTGTTTCTCACATAAAAACTCATATGGCTTCAGAAATCTTAAAATCTTAAGTCGTCATTCTTCAAAAAGTTTGTGCTTTATGGAAGTAGTAAAGTTCTGGAGTGATGAGCAAGTGAAGGGTTTTTATTTGTATGTGAACAATATGAAAGAGGATTATGTAAGATTACTAGTATATTGTTAATCTCTGCTAAGATTAGTCTTTAATTAGTCTTCAAATCTGTACTGGATAAAGTGGTCTGGATGACATGTTGTGAATGATTTTCAAAGGATCATGTGATGCTGAAGACTGGAGTAATGATGCTGAAAATTCAGCTTTGCATGGAATAAATTTAAAATATATTCAGTTAGAAAACATATATTTTAAATTGTAAAAGTATTTCACAATATTACAGTTTTTACTGTAATCTAATAAATGCAGAGTTGGTGAGAGTAAGAGATTTCATCTAAAACTTTTGACAAGTACACCAATAAGCCTTTGACCCCAAAAAGGCTGAAAGGATCAGGTATTATGTGGCATTTCTCCTTCTTTTTCATCTGTAAAAGACAGGGTCTGTATCCAAAGCCTGTCAGCTATGGTTTCAATTCATTAACCAGGTGTTGTAGATTCATGTGATCTGTTTGATTAGTACAGGCAGGCTCACACCCTTTTGACAGTCTTAAGGGAATAATTGTCACTGGGGAGCATAAGAACGATAAGAGCCCTTGCACTTCAAACGCATCTCCCAGAGAAGACCTCCTGCTGCTGCCGTTACTGACTAACCTTCACATCTCCTTAAAGAGAGACGAGGGACAGGGGATGATGAAGAGGAGATGTAAGGAAACCCTTGCGGTTTAGTTGCAATAATTTAAAAAAATAACAACATTCTGTCTGCTTTTTACTTATTCAAAATCATTGTTAGCACAACCCCCCAAAAAATCAAAGAAGACCTTATGTCTTATGTATGCGCGTGTATGCGTTTGTTTTGAGTTTGAATAAAGGCGGCTTTAGGTTGAGGCTTGACAGCAAGACAGAGGCATAGTCCAAACTTTATGACTTTTATTTTTTCGTAAAATAATACAAATACAAAGAGCTTCAAAAGCCAGAACCACATTGAAAATCTGAGATGTGAAATGTAATTTAAAATGGGAACAAGAGGTTTTAAGGTTCTGAGGAGCATAAAACAGAAACATCAAGGTCACATTTTTTATTTAACTTTTAACAATTTTTCAATTTAAAGGAAAAAACCTCAATATCTTCATCTTCGTCCTCTTCATCATCCTAGCTTCAAGTGTTACTCAGAGATTGCAGTGCTTTTATTTGCATGGCTTGACTTGTTTGATTTACAGATTTTTGGCGACCACTGACAGCTTTGATGTCTAGGAAAGTGTGGAATTGCGGTGAAATGAAAACGTTTGAACGCAGCCACTGTGGCGAACCTCGCTATCATAAACCAGTGCAGAAATCTGACTTTTCATGTTTCTTTACATGTTAAACATGTCAACTCACTTTCTTCATCTCTCTCTCTCTCTCTCTCTCTCACACACTCAGGTTTGCTGTGGCGTTCACTGATAAACTGAAAGAACGTGCAGAGGAGCTCTTGGTAAGAAATGAGTTTACAGGTCTACAATAATTTTTTTTAACATAAATAATAATAAGAAATGTTACTTAAGCAGCAAATAAGCATATTAGAATCATTTCTAAAGAATCATGTGACACTGAAAACTGGAGTAATGATGCTGAAAATTTAGCTCTGATCACAGGAATAAATTAGATTCTAAAATATATTAAAATGGAAAATAGTTATTGTAATATTATTGCACAATATTATTGTTTTTATTGCATTTTTGATCAAATAAATGCATCCTTAATGAGCGTAAAGACAGCCAAAAAAATAATAAAAAATCTAGTAGAAAATGTCCTTATTAAACTTCAAGTGTAGGCACATTAAACAGATAATGAGTAAATGAGGTAATAAAAATGCCAGTGTTTATTTCTAATGGTTTAGAGAAGAGTAAAAAAGGAGAGAGACAGACAACTACTGTGTGGCTGCAATGGCTGATGCTATAAATAATACAAAAAGGATTTAACGGCTAAAAATGCAATATCCTGCCTTCAGTCCTGTAATAGCACAGCATTAAAATCACTATTTTCATGTTTTATCCTCAAATGAAACCCCAGACACACATTACACACATGTGGAAGTCAAGGCAAACAGGATGTCTGTGTTTTTGTCACACATACACACCAGGGGTCTCCCTCTCCCAGGACTGATAACATCCAGCCAATTTCCCCTCCTTCTGTGTGAAATTATCCACTTTATCTCAACCATACATTTACATATTTTTTATTACCTTCCTGCTGCTGTATTGTTTTTTTTTTTTTTATTATTATTGTTTTGTTTTTTTCTGGACTGGTATTGATTTAGGCAGATCATGGATTTGCGGTGCTGCAGAGATTTTTTTTTTTTTTTTTCAGCAGATATTTTGTGATATTACATTAGTCAAGGACATGTTTTGGAGATGAACTTTGAACATGGATAACTCTATTATCATAAAAAGAGATATTTTCATGGTTGACATTTAGTTTTATTTTTATCTGCACGGCTTCCAGGGTCACAAAACCTTATAAAATATCAGTGAAAGAGACTAAAGTCATTCATAAAGTGATATTATCTCAAATGAGTAAAAAAAATTAACCAGTGGAGAAGTCATGGAAATTAATTTGTTTAGAAGGTCAAGAAAGCACATCTTACACTACTACTAATGTCCAGTAGGGGTTTAACTTTTATTTCTTGATCATTTTTTCCAGGTATGTGAGAGCAAGAAGATCTATGTACAGCCTCAAGGTAGAGTTTATTAATTCTGTGTGTTTCCTGATGGTATTACATTGAAGTTGTCTTTGAAAGGCCTTTGAATATATTTGAAATATTATGTAATTATTAAAACGTCTACTGTATGTGTGTTTCCAGGGATTGAGACCAGAGCGGCATCACATTTCAGCTGGCGTGACTTCTTACACAGCACAGGTGTGACACCTTCACCCACACACCTCTCCACTTAATGGCTGACGTCATTAAATATATGATAGACATAGAGGTAGAAGAGCATTAGATGAATTTTCAGACCCAGTTGATTAAGAACATATGCATTCATCATCATCCCTCTCAAACACTCTGATAATTTTGATAAGCAGCAGACGTCGCCCCATTAAATATACATGTGGTCTTCAGCCCTCAACACACTTGAAACAGGCTCAGGAGCACTCAAACTTGATTAGACACAACCTGATCGCCTTCAGGAGTGAAGAGGTTCTGCGTGTGAGTCTGTACATGTATAACATGCGTTTTTATTTTGAGATGGGGCAACAAACTGAAGGAAAGAAAGACAAATTAGAATGAACAAAGATGTATTTGTATTTTTTATATCAATTCCATCATTTTGGCTTGCCTGTTTTGGTGATTTAAAGGGATAGTACACCCAAAAATTTAAATTCTTTTTTTTTTTTTTTTTTTTTTTTTTTTTTGGTCAGTGTTTTATATTCAGTTTCTTAATTTTTCGTATAGCTGATAGAAAGGTTTGTTGGTGTTATAGACATTTGGATAAATGTTAAATTACAGTTTTGTAGATTGTTCTCATAGATACCATTCAAAAGTTTAAAATTAGTAAGATTTCTTGTTTTGTTTTTGAAATTAGTCTCTTTAGCTCACCAAGGCTGCATTTATCTGATTAAGAATATAGTAAAAACAGTAATATTGTGAAATATTATTAAATGTAAAATAACTGTTTTCTGTTTAAATAGATGTTTAAAAATATTATTTATTTCTGTGATGGTGAAGCTAAATTTTTAGCAGCCATTACTCCAGTTTTCAGTGTCACATGATCCTTCAGAAATAATTATAATATGCTGATTTGCTGTGCAAAAAAAGAGCAATAAAAAACATTTTTTATCATCGATGTTAAAAACAGTTGTGCTGCTTAATATTTTTCATGGAAACTGTGATACATATTTTTTCAGGATTCTTTAATGAATATAATTTTTTTAATTAACAAAAATGCAATTCTAACATTAGAATTGTCTTTACTGTCACTTTTGGTCAATTCAGTGCTTTCTTGCTAAATGAAAGTATTAAAAAAATAAATAAAAAATAAATAAAGTAAATAAAAACGTTTTTCAAAATAGTATATATAATATTATACATTACACACATAACAAAATATCAAACCAAATTGTATTTTATTTATTTAAAAAAACAGCACAACCGAACAAACATGTTTTTTTGAATCCAAATATATCAAAAAGAAAGTAGTTGTCAAAAGTTAGTTGTGAGAAAAAGATCAGTGTTGTTTATTTATTGTCAAATGCCACTTGATTTCATATTTTGTATCTAATGCAATGACATTCATATTTATAAATGTTAATAGTGTCCAAAAATGTTCAAATCAACACTTAAGTCACTCTTATAAATATGAATGTCATTGCATTAGATACAAAATATGAAATCAAGTGACATATACGACTAAAAAATAATAAATACAGTGGTAGCCAAAATTTTGAGAACAAAATTATTTTTACCAGCTGGTGAAATAGTTTTAAGTCAGTTATTTCTATCTTTTGCTGTAGTGTGTCAGTAGGAAATATTAGTTTACATTTCCAAACATTCATTTTGCCATTAATTGTAATAACCCAGTGAGATTTTTGTTTGCACAAGGAGTCTGACAACAGCCAGTGCTCCACACGGATATCTGATCTCATCATCATCCAGTCTGTCAGGAAAGGCATGAAGAAACAGAATAAACTGAGACAGACTAAATCTAAGAAAACTTTGGTAAATCTCCAAGAATCCTACCTACAAAACTACCTGAAAAACAGTGTGCAAGTGCACCTAGGGCAAAAGCTGCTTTAAACATAATGGGTGGTCACGGCAAATATTGATTTAATTTAGTTAACAGAAGTTGATAAAGAAAATCTCTTCATGACATTATTTTTACAGCATTTTTACAAGTGCCTAAAACTTTTAACAGTACTGTAGATTTGCAGGTAGGTTTCTTGAAACATCTTGGAGACTTTGCCACAGTTTTTCTGGATTTAGTCTGTCTCAGTTTGTTCTGTTTCTTCATGTCATTCCAGACAGATTGGAAGATGATGAGATCAGATCTCCACACAGAGAAAAATCTACAATTAATGTCAAAATTAATGTGTTACGGAGTGAGGGAGATGGGAAGTGGTTGGATCCAAATGCAAAGTTTATTAGACAAAGACATGGTCGAACACAGGCAGGGTCGAACATTGGCAAACAGGTATATTTGGGCAAGACACAAGAGTAATCCGTAAGGCAGGCGAGGGTTGTTCAATGCCGAATGTAATCCAAGGAACGAGGTAAACGGGTAATCCAAATAGACAGGCGAGAGTTCATTTGAGGGGTGAGTCCGAAATGACAACGCAAAGGGTAAAATCCAGGACAGGCAAGAAGTCCAGGGCAAGCGGAAGGCAGACAAGCCGATATAACCAGGCTAGCAAACAAGACTAGGATAAACTAACTAGCTGGTGAAGCTGAATTGTTTGGGTTTGGGGGTTTTTGCACAGCAAATCAGCATATTATAATTATTTCTAAAAGATCATGTGACACTGAAAACTAGAATAATGGCCGCTAAAAATTTAGCTTCACCAGCTAAAGTTAAATAAAAAAAGGGCTGCCCCTTTAATATAATGGCTGGGGAAACACTGACTCTAAATAAACAAACAAATAAATAAATGATAAATAACTCTAAAACAACCACTTTCTTTTGTGATATCTTTTGCTTGAAAAAGCATGTTTGTTGATTTGAAAAAGCACTTTTTATTGATTGATTAATTGATTTATTGGCTGATTGATTGTATGATGCCACTTGATTTCATATTTTATATCTCATGCAGTGACATTCCTATTTGTAAGTGTGACTTAGGTGTCCAAAACTGTCTATACGCTCTTGAGGCTGCTGTATATCGGTCCATCACTAATGAAAAGACCCACTTCCTATGAACATGCTGCCTTACTCTATAAAAAGCTAAATGTACAGAGATTCAAGGCCCAGAATATCTAATCCATTCTCCTGAGCTCATGCGCTGGCGTGTCGGAGTAATCTGCTCCAGTGCGCCTGCTGCTCCGCATTGAAGATTGATCTCTACATAAGCCCATGCTTGTTTGTGGAGACCCCTGGGGCTGGTGCCACCGCTCTGAGATCAGTCAACGCAAGCCTCGGCAGCTCTATCAAAGCAGGTGCTCTGACCCCCTACCATGTTGAGTAGATGCTGAAGTGGGTGATGGGATAGCTGCGATGTCATCTCTGGATCACACCCAGGTTGGAGGTCTACAGTTGTTTCGAAGTTTTTTAGGTGGAACGGGTTTTCACATGACAGAGAAGATCTGGGTGGTCCTCTGGGATTGTGCTGTATAGACCCCTTCATAGCACTGGGTGATGATGAGAGTCACGCCTGCAGGGGCTCATGGGAAATGAGGTCCTGATGCAGAGACGGTTTAGTGTGCTCAGAGATGTAAGCGGCAAGAGTGAAGTTTTATTTCTTTTATTCTTTTGCGAGGCTTTGAGCTGTCTGGAGGTGTAAGTGTGGCTCCAGGGGTTGATGTTAGTGGAAAGACATAATTCAGTGAAACTTGTGATGACTAGGTCATTCAACTTTTTTTTGGTTACGCTAGGAAGAAAAGCACATTTTTGCAGCGGTGATTAATCTTAAATAGGTTAATGGTTTAATCTGAGGTGTTTATTCATGTTATATACTGTATAAAACACTAGCCTAGTTCAAATTTGGGCTATGATTAGTCAAAATTAAATGGAATTGCGATATGGTTTGGTGTGATTTTCAAATTGCAAAGGCTGCAATTTAACTGAATAAATATATGTGATGTGTCATGTTTCATAGGGAAGCGTGGCACTGTGTTCACATATATGCAGTTTTTTGAAGTGGCTTGGTTTACAGTAAATGCTGCTCCTCACAAACTCCATCTTTGCATCTGATTGGAGTTTGCTTAAAACATACATTGAGGAATGCAATATGTGCCTTCCCATACTTGTAATGAGCAAAGCTTATAAACCAGCTGCTGTGAACAAAACAGAAACTTTAAGGGCTCCTTGTGTGTTTTTTTTTTTTTTTTTTTTTCTTCAGAATAAAAGTTTGATGGTTTAAGGTTATAACGGTTATAAATATTAGTATTGTAATTTGACAGTTGTAATAATAACTGTTACTAAATTATTATTTTAAATGATTTTTTTTATATTTTATGTACACTGCCGTTCAAATGTTTGGGATCAGTACGTTTTTTTTAATTTTTTTTTTTGTTTTTAAAATCACTTATACTCACAAAGCCTGCATTTATTTGATTAAAAATAGACAAAAAACGGTCATATTGTGAAATTAAAATAAAACTTAAAATAATTGTATGTGTGTGTGTGTGTGTGTATTTTTTCAGGGTTTTTTGATTTAATAAAATGTTAAAAAGAAAATTTATTTAAAATAGTAAATAGTCTTTACTATTACTTTTTATCTATTTAATGCAACCTTGCTGAATAAAAGTATTCATTTTTTTCAGGGAAAAAAAAAAACGGTTACAAAAGATTACTATTGCTATTCTTTTTCTAAATGCTATTCTATTTTCTATTCATCAAAGAATGCTGAAAAAAGTATTGGTTTCCAAAAAAATAAATAAATAAATAAATAAAATAAGTAGCACAACTGCTTCTAACATTAATAATAAATTTGCATATTATAATTATTTCTGAAGGATCATGAGACACTGAAGACTGGAGTAAAGGCTAATGAGAATTCAGCATTGCATCACAGGAATAAATTATATATTAAAGTACATTAAAATAGAAGACCGTTATTTTAAATTGCAATAATATTTCACAATATTACAGTTTTTTTTTCTGTATTTTCAATAAAATACAATGTACCAAATGTACAAGAGTATAACGAATGTATTAAAAAAAAAACAATAAAAATCTTACTGATCCCAAACTTTTGAATTGCAGTGTAAATATTACACTAGTATTTCTTATTTTGTTTAGAATTTTTTATTTAATAATAGTAATAATAATAATAGTAATAATAATATAAAAATATTTATCATAGTAATAAATAATATTAATTTATCATAAATATCAATATTCTTTTCCCCATCATAATAATATTCTTTTATCATCATATTGATATATAATCAAAAAATGTTTGCCCAAATTGTAAAACTCTACAAAGCGCAAACCTTTAATCACATTTGCAGTTTTTATCAGATTTTTTTGTTTTGTTTTATTTGATTTTTCATTATTTGACTTTTCATTTCCACAGCATGTAAAAACAAAGCAAACTTTGGTTATTCACTTAGATGTTTAGATGTTTAAATCTGTCTCTTCCTTTTTATGTGAACTGTTCTTGCCCAGAATAAGCTACGGTGTGAACTAGGTTATGCTCTTAGTAAAAGTTGCTACCTCTTTTAAAAATACTTTATCAGATTATCTGATTATATTTTTCCCCAGATATATATGTCACATAACGAACACATAAAAAATGTTCCTATGTGCAATTTAGTGCAAGTTCAACTGAACGACATAGATAGAGGCCCCTTTATTCATTTATTTGGGGGCAGATTTAACGCTGGAGTGCAATTCCATAAAAGCGCCGATGAGAGGGGAAAATTCTGCATGTGATTTTGGCAATGCACACATTAAATAACACAACTACAGCCAGATCATTTCCATAATGACCAGTGCAGTCCACCAAGAGCAGTGTATATTACTGCCTGCTTTATGACATGCTTTTTTTGGGGGGCATTAAATAATGGCGCAAATACCAGTAATCTGACGTGCACAAATGTTAGTAAATCACATTGCGTGGTTCATTTTAATACTCTCCTCCCATAAATTTTGGTTTTGAAAGGGACACTACTACAAGTGCATATTCAATAGAGTCAGGTACAAAAATAACTGAGTCCACGCCTTTACAGCGTTAATTCTTCACTGCGTGTCTTTAGTAAATCCTTACAGTACTATTAACGCCAAAAGACGGTTTGTGCTGGTGAAAGCTGTTAGTAAATTTGTCCCTTGATGTTCAGAAGTTAAGACTTTGTGGACGACTGTAATGAAATCATTTCAAGCTTATCTACTTGAAGTTGAAGTAGATATTCAGTACTGCTGGCCTAGTTATCCAGTCGCATTATCCTAACCCTAACCAGTTATCCAGTAATCTTTGAGTGATTAGAACACACTTTATAGACTGGGGAACGTACTACTCATGCTTTCATGGTTCTTATGTGCCATATAAATCAAAGTCTGTAATCTGGAATAAACACAGGAAGGACCCTGTTTGGGATCTCTTGAAGTGTCTTCGACTATAGGCAGTGTATTTTATTTTTATAAACTTTTGTTTTGGCAAAATTGCAGTTATGATGTTTTAAAGCTTCTTTACAGTCTGCAACAATGCAAGGCTAAAATGTTATGGAAAATTGTTTAGCAGTAGACAACAAATCGTAAACTTCTTGATGCTTACCTCATTAAATATACATGTGCATTGTACAGTCACAGAAATTTTCATGCTGTGTTTTGTCTTCATGGTGGAGGAAAAAGTGCTTTCCTCCACCATGAAGAACATTTTTACAGAGTTATAATAATGTTTAATAACTTCATAACTAGACTGTTAGAAAGGGTTCACAAATGTAGATTAACAGATTATAAAAAAAAATATATATATAAATAAAAATGTTAATGTGTTTGTTTGTATTACAAGTCACCCATTAAAACATTAACAACAACAATCATTTTAAAGTTGCTCTTTATGATCAGGGGCAGGCAAAAAAAAATGGTGTATAACCAGGAAAAACAGGGGAAAAAAAAGGGAATGAGGAAGACAGGTAATAGGGAAAACATTGTGTGTGCATCTTACGGTTTGTCCATATCAGTTTCTGTGGCACATGAAGATGAATATTCTCCTCCCTGTGGAGAGACGCACTGCTCTTACCTTTATTTGCCTTTAGTTTTTCCCCCACCTTCAGTGACAGGCCTGTTTGTTTATATCCTTCTCTTTTTCTTTCATGTGAACTCTTAGATCTCAAACTGTAGAAAGACACTCCTCTACCACTGCACTCACACATGGGCAAACCCACTAGATTGTCTTTATATTTATAAACCTTTGAGGTGTAATTCATCCTGCGGTAATTATATTTCCCTCTCAAATGCATCAGAGAAATTGTCAAAGCATTCTTAACTGATCCTACAGAGAGACTATAAAAATTGTCAAGCTTGTCTACAGTTCAGCCACTGCTTGAAAGCAGAAACATGATAAAAGAATGGATATACAGAGCTTTCATATATCAGTCTGTCTATCCATCGCAGGTCTAAAAAACATTGGATGTGAGTGATATGAATTGTGGCTGTTTACAGGGAAGTGGAGGACATATTCCCCCTGCAGTCTTGTTTGAGGATGGCTGTAATCCGCCGTAAACCACTCTCGTGCACAAATCCTCTAACACTAGATTAAAGTACACGACCGTGGACTTACTTCAAAGTTAAAGTTACCGTGGGAAAGAGTTTGCAAATTCACAGCATGCAAGAACCCTGCTAAAAGTTTTAGAAAGCAGACATGTTTCTACAGTCTAAATAAGGACTAGTGAATAAAACTTAAAGACTTAATAAATTTATGTTTGTCAGATTTTATGTGTGTGTGTATATATATATATATATATATATATATATATGTATGTATATATGTGTATATAATTATTAAAGTTTAATAATGACCAAGTATTACTTTTTTTAAAAAAATCACACCATAAGGCAATTTAAAATGTACTAAGGAGTGAAAAATGAGATAAACCCTTAGTTTAAAAGTTGAAATTTTAAAATCAATGCAAATATTATTTATTTTATTATATATTACTGTATATTGTTATTAATTTTGTAATATACTACTATTTTATTATTTATTTTATTTTTGTTAAATTCTTTTTTTAAAGATCCATGGACATTTACATTTGAAGTTTACATACACCTTGCAGAATCTGCAAAATGTTCATTATTTTACCAAAATAAGAGGGATCATACAAAATGCATGTTATTTTTTATTTAGTACTGACCTGAATGAGATATTTCACATAGATGTTTGCATATAGTCCACAAGAGAAAATAATAGTTGAATTTATGAAAATTACCCCATTCAGAAGTTTCCGTACACTTGATTCTTAATACTGTGTTGTTACCTTAATGATCTACAGCTGTTTTTTTTTTTTTTTTTTGTTTTTGTTTTTGTTTTTGTTTTTTTTTTAATAGTTGTTTATAAGTCCCTTTTTTTAGTTTGTCCTAAACAGTTAAACTGACTGCTGTTATTCAGAAAAGTCCTTTAGATTCACAGAATTCACAGATTCTGTGGTTTTTCAGCATTTTTATGTATTTAAACCCTTTCCAACAATGACTGTATGATTTTGAGATCCATCTTTTCACACTGAGAGCAACTGAAGGACTCATATGCAACTATTACAGAAGGTTTAAAAGCTCATTGATGCTTCAGAAGGAAAACGTTGCATTAAGAGCCGGGGGTGAAAACTTTTGAACGGAATGAGGATGTGTACTTTTTTTTTTTTTGGCCTAAATATATTTCAGAAACTACCGAAAATACTTACATTTTCCCCAGAAGACAAAATAAATTTACTCTTATCTTCAATTTCTTAATGTAATAAAATAACATGCATTTTGTATGAGCCCTCTTATTTTGGTAAAATAATTAACATTTTGCAGATTCTGCAAGGTGTATGTAAACGTTTGACTTCAACTGTATATGACAACTACAAAAAGAAATAATAGGCCTGACAGCTTTTTATTTTGCTTTTAATCAGCCTTATTACAAGTTAATTTAAATATGCCCTCTATACAAATGTAATCCCCATAAATATTTTGTTTTCTTGTGTGTTCAGAGTTTCTAGGATGTAGTAAAGCCTATTTTCCCTGCGGCCACATGGTGGAGTGCAGTATTCACAGTCTGTGAAGGCTAATCTCTCTGCTGAACTACTTTTAGCGTGGTTATTAGTCATGCTGTTACTTTCTTCAGGTAAACATTTAGACTGCACCCCAGTGCTGCAGAGCCTTTGAAATCGGACGTCACACTTTATCTTGAGCTGTATGTGTTTGATCATCTGTTCACATTCAAATACTGTTGCAGTGACAGTGCTCTGGTTCAGGCTGACATGCATGCTCTTTTAGATCCATAATAAAGCATGATGGTGCCTCTTGCAGATAAATGAACATACTTCAAAGCAGAAAACAAAAAAAGTTTCCCGTTTATCCTTCTCACTCATCCGCCCCTGATATATACGATCAGAATTACAGTAGTAGTGATTTGTGCCATACACTCAGCAGTTATTTATAATACATGCATCCGAACTCTCAGATGACATGAGATTAGAGCGTGTAATCAACCAACTTGAGTATAACTGTGGATTTACTTCAGATAAACTTCATTTATGATGTAACTAAATTCTCCTGGATATTTTAGCTTGTTTTTATATTTGTGTATCCTTTTTTATTTGTTTTGATGACCTTTTGATAAACCCTCATTTCTTTGGATGATTTATATGCGTTCGTTTTGGATTTGGATGTTTGAAAATGCTTTACTCGTGATGTATATTAACTGACCCTAATCTTTCTGCTGGTCTTGATATACCCAACAGCAGAATGTGAAATCTTAAAACTACTTCGAGTCTGTTTTGTTCTTAAGGAACTGCTTCAAGAGTGAGTATAAACCCACAGCTAAGCGGTAAAACATATTCAGGCATTCTTACGTTTTCTTTACTGTCTGCTTGTGCAGGTCTTTATGAATAAAAGATGTTTAATGGAACAGCTCCATAGTGCTATATAGTGCTGCATTGCAGACAACAGCTCTCCAAGAAGTGGATGTTTGTTCCAAACTATTAAGATCATTGCCTCCTATTCAAAATGAAAGATATGCACGAATTTTATGGCAGTAGACCAACTTTCAGAATCAGTTAGAAACACTGATATTGAAAAACTGAATATGAATTTCTGTGAATTACAGTTTTATTCTACTTTATTCTACTAAATGTCTAAACTGACATTTAACCCTCTGGTACAGCTTGTGTGACAGTCAAAAATGACAAACTTTTGTTTGTTTGTTTTTTAATTGAATGAAATGAGTGTACTATATATATAGATTTTTTTGTATTTTTGATAAATGAAAAATGCTAATAAAAAATGCAAAAAAAAAAAGATTTTTTAATTTTATATGAAATATATATTTTCCAAAACATGTATTACTCTTAAATTGAATGGAAATCAAATCTGTGAATCTGTGAAGTTGTTTCAAATTTGAGGTTAATATTTCCATAAAAAAAAAGAAAGAAAGAAAGAAGAGCTTTCAGTAAGTTTTTGTTTGGGCGCAGTACCAAATTTTACCACTACTTTTTATTTTATTATACTTTATTTTAAATTAAATTATAGTTATTTTATTTTTCCAGTGCGGCCATTTTAGACCACCAATAGTAACAGTGTGAATTTTTTTTTTTTTTTTTTTTTTTTTTTTTTTTTTTAGGACCATTTATAGGGAAATTAAATTAATTCCCCCCCGAAATTCTGTTTTTTTTTTTTTTTTTTTTTTTTTAATTTTTCCTTTTTAATGGTTAAATGAAATTTTTATTAATCAAAAAGCATGTCTAATTAGTTCAAATGAAATCTACAATTTAACATAATTTTATTAAAAGTTTAACAAAAATTACATGTTTACAGCCCCTTTTTTTCTCTATCACCTGATGTTTTCTTTTTAATAAATTCTGTGTTTTAGCATGTCTAATTATTTGAATGCATAAAAACAACTTTTATTTATTTATTCTTATTTTTATTTATTTATTCTGTTGTGGTGTATTTAAAATTTTCCGGTTATCAAATGAAGGCATAACGTATTTATTTAATTTATTTTTTAATTAATGAAAATTAAACACATTTTATTTTTTGGCAGATAAAGAGGATAATTGTTATTATTATTAAATATATTATTACATATAATATAAGTTTTTTATTTTTAAAATAAATAATGTTTTTAAACAGTGGTAGTAGTAGTATCACTTACATTCTACTAATAGTAATATATGTCTGGCACAATGTCTAAATGCTCAGGAAACTACTCCCAGAGCAGTTTTGGAGATGATGTTCATGTATTTATGTTCTCATTTAGTTAAACAAGATATGCTGAAACCAATGTGAGCGTCATGCGTGCTTTAGTGTTTGTAATAATCAAAGCCACATGTCGGCACCATTTGTTCATTCACACAGAAACATGCAGAACATGCAGGATTTATATTTAAATGGTATTCTCGTGGCTTAATATTTACAGATACTAGTTCATATCACAATTTAAGTGTGATGACGTACTTGTGGTTAATTCATCCAAACGTTTGACAAATTCTGTGACATTCCACATTAAACTGTAAATTCCCAACTGGATTCTGCGATTCAGAAATCATTGCAGAAATCGTAGGATTTAAGATTTTTAAATCATAAAGTGCCAAAACCTCTAACAAGTTTCATACCATTCAGATTAAAAAAATAAAATTAAAATAAAATTAAAATTGTGTTAAATCCAAATTGCAACTCAGCTTCCTGTTTCTGATTTAAAAAATGGAAATCTAACAGGAAATAATAAAACCCAGACAATACATATAATATAATGAAATATTAATATGTATTTTAGACAGCAAATCCTTAACCTGGCAAAATCATGTTAACCAATCTGTAACTGTTTGCTGATTTACTTGAAAAAGGTAAAATATCTAAAAGTTTAACTGTTTTTTCAAGTAAAAAAGAGAAACTACGGATGTGAATGTTGACTACCCTTTTTAGAAACAGCTTTATATACAGTACGGCTATTGTGAGTCTGTCGGCTTATCTAGCTATGGGGTAGATGAGGTGAGAACATCCCTGTCTTTCACTTTCTAAGTAAAAATTCACTCAAAGCCCTTGTCTGAGAGTTAAACCATTGTACAGTAAGCATGTACCCCTAGATCAGTCGTCTAATCCCGGAGCTTTACCTCATGTCACATACCTCTGTGTCCTTCCCCCTCTATGTGTAAGAGTGGAAGCTGTCCTCATTCTGACCTATGACCAGCCTTAGCCTTGTTGAAACTAACATCATTGATGAAAACTACACAAAACTGACTCCAGATCAGAGAGCAATTTCTGCTAAAAGCAACAATGCTCAACTTTAAGCAGCTTGTGTGTGGATTGTTCGTAGCCAAACAAGTAGCTCTTATGAGCAAGGTTCACAGGTCATTTCATTTATCACTCTTGTCCTCAGGCGTACGGCAGTGCTCGCTGGCTTTACCTGCTGAAACAGATAAAATAAAGGACTGTGACTGTAAAAATACAGTGTCCAAAAGATACAGTCAAGGTCGAAAGTTTACATACACCTTGCAGAATCTGCAAAATGGTAATTATTTTACCAAAATAAGATGCATTATTTTTTGTTTAGTACTGATCTAAATAAGACATTTCACATAAAAGATGTTTACATACAGTCCACAAGAGAAAATCATAGTTGAATTTATAAAAATGACCCCTTTCAAAAGTTTACATACACTTGATTCTTATTACTGTGTTGTTACCTGAAAGGTCCACAGCTGTTTTTTTTTTTTTTGTGTTTAGTGATAGCTGTTCATAAGTCCCTTGTCTGTCCTGAACAGTAAAACTGCCTGCTGTGCCTAAGAAAAATCCTTCAGGTGCCACAAATTCTGTGGTTTTTCAGCATTTTTTCCAACAATGACTGTATAATTTTGAGATCCATCTTTTCACACTGAGGACAACTGAGGGACTCATATGCAACTATTCCAG
Source organism: Labeo rohita (assembly GCF_022985175.1). Lineage (NCBI taxonomy): Eukaryota > Metazoa > Chordata > Actinopteri > Cypriniformes > Cyprinidae > Labeo > Labeo rohita. Next base: position 10,118,287 of record NC_066876.1, on the reverse strand, counting down.
AAGTTTCAAACACTCACTGATGCTTCAAAAAGAAAACCGTTGCATTAAGAGTCAGGGGGTGAAAACTTTTGAACAGAATAAAGATGTGTACATTTTTCTTATTTTGCCTAATATAATATAACGCATGATTTTAGCTTGATAGACATGATAATCAAAACCAAACAGATGTTTTTTCTAGACACGACTGGTGCAATTTGGTTTTGCCAAATTGAAGTATTTATGCATTGTTAGTAATTGTCCAGTGAAGCAGACAGTTTATGATAAGATTTGATAACATTTTTGTCAACAGCGTTCAGGCCAGCACTGGCTCACATTTGACATGCAGTTGACTCGCATGTGTACGCATGCATACACTAGTGCTTATATTTTGTGGATAATCTGGAATAGGTGGGATTTAAACAAGGGATGATCTGGGGTAAAGCACAGATTTGGAATGAACATTCCCACAGATACCAGCTATCTACTAAACTGTGTCACATGGACTTGGTGACATCACCATGAACATCATTGTGCCTGTGGGTTATTTCAGGGCTGTTAATCAGTTAAAAACATAATTATTGCATGATGCACTAATGGACAAATTTAATAAGATCATTCTTTTGCAGATGCCATTGAATTCAAGAATGTTTCTTGTGAAAAGTACTTGGGCTAGGATTGTATTGTCCATTGGTAGGAAAATCGCATTTGTAATTACTTAAACAGTCTTAGTTTTTCCTAATTATCCCTTAGTGATTTTCTTGTCTCCAGTGGTCATTCTATGATCCAGATGTTCTGCATTAAACCAAAGAATAGACATGGTGGCTTATAAAAATGGTTGTTTCTTCTTGTGTATACTGTGATATATAATGTATTTAAAATGTCATGCTATGACATACTTACTATTTATATATGCCATATTGATAAAGTACTCGTCATGCACGCTACTTTGAGCTTGCAATTAGTTTTGCACTCATTGCGTCTCTGACATCTCTATGACCTTGTTTGATGGATTAGCCTCATTACGGATGGAGGTACAGCATGTATGCATTGATTTATGTCACATTACATTTCGTTGCTCAGAAATGCTTAAACATCTGATTCAGGATCAGCAGTTTCTCTGCACATGTAGTCGGGTGTTTCTTCAACTATTGGCACTTTTGACCCTGATGACAAGCATTCAGTGGTGGAAATGACATTTAGACAGTTTTGGGATAATTTGATGGACTCTTTTGTCTAGCAAAGGTTAATTTCATAGCTATCATTTCATGTGTCCTAAATACACCCAATTAAATAACATTTTTACACTTTTTTTCTCTCAGATATAGTTTGATTGGAATCTAATGGTGTTGTATGTATAAATCATTAAGCAAAACATTCAAAATTCTTTGTTATTTTACTCTTAGTTTAGACTGTCATAGTTTTAAAATGCTATTTTTATTTGTATAGATTGAAAGTCTGTGAAATGTATCCTTAAAAGACATTTGAAATATATCAAAAATAAATCAGAGTTGGCAAGGCTGTCTCAATGTGACTCTTTTATCTTGGGTTTTAGGCGTGCGTACCAAGCAAGTGGAAAATCTACGTGTGTTTCTGCTGGTATGTGGAGTCAGACGAGTTAAGGATCCTCTGTATCTTCTAGAAGCTTTTGAAGGTATTGCTGTTTTGTAAAATCACAGTTCAACCTCAGTCCTTGTGCAAATTAAACTGTGATGTATGTCACTGGTTAGTGTTTAATTGTGAGTAATTGTGGATTAAATTTGATATTTCCTCTTATAGAATGGCACAGTCAGAACCCCCCTAGTGGTCCTCATCATCATTGGTCCAAAGGTAAGCAAGAAATAATGTACTGTATTGTTTAGTTGCGACAATTAATGGCTCTCAAGCCAGATTCAAGATTTTAAATTTGAAGATCAGAGTAAATTTAACCTTTTTTGTCTTCTGGGAAACATGTAATGATCTTCTGTAGCCTCTGAAGGGCAGTACTAAATGGAAAAAAAATATGATATTTAAGCAAAATAAAAAAAAAACGTACACATCTCCATACTGTTCAAAAGTTTCCACCCCCGGCTCTTAACCCTCAAAGACAGAGACAGCCGCTTGCAGCTAAAAAAAAATAACTATTGTTATTAAATATCTAATAACTTGAACCGCTCATCCAATCTGAATGCTTTAAAAAGTACCGCAAAGCTGAGATTCTCCGCTTTTCTCCTGTATCACGTAATTCTTATTTGGATATTCAGAGGCTCCGTAGTGAACGTGATTATGTCATAACATTTTGATCGCATTGATTTGTCAGAGGAAACCAATGCATTTCGTTCCTCTCAGCCAAGCAGGAACGATTGTTGACGTTTAGTCCCACCCCCCCTGCCCAGATTGGTTCAAACTGTCATCTATTCAACCAATAAACATAGTTTTTGGACTTTTAAACCACCAATTAGCTTTTCTTTGGAAATTTGAACAAACTCAAAGTGAAAGTAAAGTACATTGTGCATGCATGAAATCAAACACAAAATAGCACATTTGCATGACAGCACTCTCTGAAAAAAGCATAGAAAAACACATGACAGAGCACTTTGACACAAAACAAAACAAAAGCAAGGATGAAACAGCAGTACATATCCGATAATGCGCTGGAATTTGTTTTCACGTTGCTATGTGCTGTCCCGGTAAAACATCTCTAAAACATCAAAACTTCTCATATAGTTTATAAAGATCATTTGCACTACTTTTTTCTGTTGCACTCTGTATATTTTTTCTCATTTTGTGTGTAGTTTGTAAATCATTTGCACTGTTTGTATATTTGTTACACAAGACCGTTTGTGCAATTGTTTTCACTACTTGCTGCACTGTTTGCGTTTGTTGTTCATACTTTAAAAATATATTTCTCTGAAAAAAAAACCTCACCTTTTATTTATTTATTATCTTTTTTAATGTGTTTTTTTTAATTACATAATACTGTTTCCATCCTAAACATTTTTGAGCACATCTATATTGTCAATAAACTAAATAGACCTCTTTTTCACTAAAAAGCGCCTGTAACAATATTGTAATAAATGGATATAACTTGCTTGGGGAATCATATATGTAGATAAAATTTTATTTTGAAGTGTAAAGCACCCAAATACAACTTTCTAAAGAAAAAAAATCCAAACTTCATGAGTTTCTGTTTGAGTGCACAGTAAAAAACCTCCAATTGTTGCTTGCGATTTTCTTAAAATTTTGGAAATTCATTCATTCTTAGAGAAGACAAAAGGAAAATTGGGCCTTTAAATTAGCTAGACTGAAACTTCAAGTTCTCCTGTTTACAATAATATATAGCACTTGATGCTGACTGCTAGAATAGGTCTGAAAAAACAAAGAAAATTGCAGGCGTGTCAGGTGCCCCGAAAATGTCCTAGGTCTTTAAGGGTTAATGCATCATGTTTCCTTCTGGAGCATCAGTGAGCGTTTGAACTTTCTGTAATAGTTGCATATGAGTCCCTCAGTTGTCCTCAGTGTGAAAAGATGGATCTCAAAATCATAGTCATTGTTGGAAAGGGTTCAAATACACAAAAATGCTGGTAAACCAAAGAATTTGTGGGACCTGAAGGATTTTTCTGAAGAAGAGCAGGCAGTTTAACTTCAGGACAAACAAAGGACTCATGAACAACTATCACTAAACAAAAAAAAAAAAACAGCTGTGGATCATTCAGGTAACAGCACAGTATTACGGTTCAAGGGGATATAAATGTGGGAAATTCCCTAGATAATCTGTTCCTCGAAAGAAAGTACTTGACAAGCCCTGGTCTAATTATTCCAGTTAACACCCATTCCCCCTGCTGTCACCACAGGTAAACCCATGAAACAATTTCACATGTGTTATCCGCTCACGTCTCGTTAACATCTCCAAAAGCCCATAACACATCCTTACGTGCTTTTCAAAGAAGCCGTGTTAGTGTTGGCGCATGTGGGCAGCATGTTTCTGTAGATTCCAAGGTAGTGCTAATTGGATGTAGGAAAGATAACAACATTAGCATGCATTAAGCTGGACTTATCAGAGGCATTTAGAGGCTCACTTGAGCTAGAGCATTGGAATCATGCAGAGGATTGGGGATGTGGGGGACTAGCATAAGCTGTGGACTGTTCGTAGGCCTGCAGTGCTATATGATGCTAGGGGAGGCTTGTTAGCTGCTACGAGCTAATGGCTAGCCCGTGGCAGGCCATCTGCCACTCCAGATTATGTGCCAAGCCTAGGTGCTGCCATTCTGCCAACCCCATAGAGAGGTCACCCTCCCCCTCTGGGCAGAATCTAGTCACAGACATGGTCAAATATTTTTAGAAATAAAGAGATTTAAAAGATTGAAAAAAGGGAGGAGGAAACAAACAACCTAAGGCAACAACAACAAAAAAAATGTTTCTGTCCCTAAGTGTGTCTGGGGAAAAGGTTAGAAAAGAAACAGGAACTAAATGAGCCCATATTACTTCCTTTCTCAAGCTTGAAAGTTTTGTAGAAGTCTGACTGCACATGTTCAGCTTCATTTGGGATTGAGCGCCAGTGGTGTTTTCATTCCATCATATGTTTTATTCTTTTCTGGCTGGGTGTCAGATGCAGCCCATGGAACCATATGGTACAAAGTTGTGAAATTTGGCACACTGACTAGTCTAGGTCTAATGGTGTGTTCAAGTCCTCCTGGGAAGTTTGTATTTACAAGTTGGGAAGTTGTAATTATGATGGGTCAGATGGGTTCAAATCACTTTGGTGAGCATTAAATTAAATTTCCCCCATTTTTCTAAATGCATAGATCTTATTGTGAACAATTCATCTGTGACCATAAAACGTATCGGATCCATTTAAATTCTACACAGAATGCTATATTTTATAGTAATGTGGAAGAGATGAGAAGGAGAAACAATTAGACAAAAAGCACTAATGAGTAGAAGAGATGAACACCAACATAAATGACACAATTTTCAAACTCTACATCCTCAGCATCATTATAATTACAGTTTTGCTTTAGTAACAGTTTTATATTGAATCTAAACGGGTAATCTATTAGACTGTGGCAGTTATGCGCTGTCAAATGCAGCTATACCAAGCTCAATGGCTCAGGCCCAAGCTATAATATAACTCTTCAAATGCAAATGAAGAACACTATTGGTTATTTAAAAAAGGGCTGCTTTATATGTCCCGCCCTGCCTTCCTGTTTGAGTTAAAATTATGTCAATACAAAGAATAACGCTGCATGTTTCAAGGGATTTCGGTGGACCTTTTAAGGGTGATTAAACCCTGCCCCTCTCTTACGTTTTACTGAAAGCACATTAGTTTTTAAACGGAACCTCTACATCTTAAAATCTAATCAACAACCAATGGTTGGAACCAAGTCTCCACCATGCCATGATGTTTCACTTTGATGTACTTCACTGAAGAAAATATCTATCACTGCTTCCTGGTTCATTGTGACTTGTGTTGTAAACTGAATTCTTATATGTTCTACCATAATTAAGTTGGCTTGAAAAAGTTGGTCTGACTCGGGTTGCTATATCTTTTCTAACTGATCTGGCTTATGGTTTTCGTAAACCAGACTGTCAAACCACCAAAAAATCCCATAGACTTACGTTGACGGAATGTTCAAATAAGCCAACACTCTTCAAACTCCAACTGACAAAATTAAATTCTAAACTCCAAGAATCCTTTGAGACTAAATCAAGCTTCACTTCTATGTACTATTACTAATCCATTTAGACTCATTCAAACTCATCTAATATTTCTAATCTGTTTAAATCATTTCAACCATATCCTAATCATGCTAACAACATGCTATTAACATGCTAATTATGCTAGCAACATGCTAGTAACATGCTAATCATGCTAGAAACATGTTAGCAATATGCTAATCATGCTAGTAACTTGCTAATCATGCTAGAATCATGCTAGTAACATGCAAATCATGGCTAGTAACTTGCTAATCATGGCTAGTAACATGCAAATCATGTTAGTAACTTGCTAATCATGCTAGAATCATGCTAGTAACATGCAAATCATGCTAGTAACTTGCTAATCATGGCTAGTAACATGCAAATCATGTTAGTAACTTGCTAATCATGCTAGAACCATGTTAGCAATATGTTAATCATGGTAGTAACTTGCTAATCATGCTAGAATCATGCTAGTAACATGTTAGCAATATGTTAATCATGGTAGTAACTTGTTAATCATGCTAGAACCATGTTAGCAATATGTTAATCATGGTAGTAACTTGCTAATCATGTTAGAAACATGCTAGTAACATGCGAATCATGCTAGTAACTTGCTAATCATGGCTAGTAACATGCAAATCATGCTAGTAACTTGCTAATCATGCTAGAACCATGTTAGCAATATGCTAATCATGTTAGCAATATGCTAATCATGTTAGAAACATGCTAGTAACATGCGAATCATGCTAGTAACTTGCTAATCATGGCTAGTAACATGCAAATCATGCTAGTAACTTGTAATCATGCTAGAACCATGTTAACAATATGCTAATCATGGTAGTAACATGCTAATCATGTTAGAAACATGCTAGTAACATGTGAATCATGTTAGTAACTTGCTAATCATGTTGGAAACATGCTAGTAACATGCGAATCATGCTAGTAACTTGCTAATCATACTAGAACCATGCTAGTAACATGCTAATCATGTTAGTAACATGCTAATTATTCTAGAAACATGCTAGTAACCTGCTAATCATCCTAGAATCATGCTAGTAACTTGCTAATCATGTTAGAACCATGCTAGTAACATGCTAATCATGTTAGTAACATGCTAATTATGCTATAAACATGCAGGTAACTTGCTAATCATGTTAGAAACATGCTAGTAACATGTTAGTAACTTGATAATCATGTTAGAATCATGCTAGGAACACCCTAGCAAACACCCTGAGTACCCTAGCAGCCGCTTAGCAACACCATAGCAACCACCTTAAGTATCCTAGCAGCCGCCTAGCAACACCTTAGCAACCACCCCAGGTAGCATAGTAACCGCACAGCAACACATAGCAACCACCCGGGTACTCTAGCAACTGCATAGTAACACTCTCGCAACCATCATGAGTACCCTAGCAATCGCTTAGTAACACCTTAGCAATCACCCTAGTAACCACCCTGGATACCCTAGCAGCCACATAGCAACACCCTACCAACCACCCCAGGTACCCTAGCAACCGCCCTGAATAACCTAGCAACCACATGGTAACATCCTATCTATCTGTTTTTTAATAGGCTGTAATAGACTGCCTTCAAAACATTCAGACTTTAATCTTTCAAACTATTTAAAACTGAAAACAGTCAAACTTTTTAAAACTTTTAAAACTTTCTGGCTAGGCTTTGTCAAGCCAACTAAAAGTTTGTGTACGAACTTTACTATCTAGTTGTACAGTACTATCATATTTTGCTAGTTCAGTCTAATTTTATTGTAAATGGGGGGGAAAATGTATTCAGTTCAACAAATTTAGTCTCAAAGCAGGTGCTGCATCCATCAATAGTCTTGTATTTGAGGTCTGGCAATTAAATTCTGTAGCACCACAAACTGAACCAGTTTTTTGGTTTCTGTTGCTTTTTAAATCCTTTGGTCTAGATACATGCTTCTCTCTCTCTCTCTCTCTCTCTCTCTCTCTCTCTCTCTCTCTGACATCTAATGCAAAGTTCAGTGTTATTAAGTTATTAAAGGGATAGTTCACCCAAAAATGAAAATTCTGTCATTAAGTACTCACCCTCATGTTGTTTTAAACCCCTAAGACTTTTGTTCATCTTCGGAATACTTAATTTTGTAAAATTACAGTTGAACCGCTAATATTTCATGGACTGTTTTACCAGTGTCCTTACTGCATTTCTGTGCATTGACTGTGGTAGTACCCTCGCTGTCTATGGAGGGTCAGAGAGCTCTTGGATTTCATCAGAATTGTCTTCATTTGTCTTCAGAATATGAATGAAAGTCTTACGAGTTTGGAATGATGTGAGAGTAATGAATGACAGAATTGTACTTTTTTTTAGTGAACTATCGTTTTAGTTTGAATCTCTGGCATCCACATTTGCTGCCATCTTTGATTTCAACACACGTAGATTTCTCACTAATTTTGTCTAGTTGTCATAAATGGCTGTAGATGATCGTCAGACCAAGCCACACCAAAGTTATCAAATTAATTTTCAAGCGCCCTATCATCCACCCAGAGCAATGCGACTCAAGTGTTTTTTGCTGGTTTCAGCCCGACACAGTTATCATTTTCAAGTTCAGCGGGATGTTGTTTAAATAGCGAATGGACTTGGGCCCATTTATTCGCCCCTGGGCATGCTGGTCGGTAAAAAGGTCTGTTCAGGCACATTGTTGGCGTGTTGCTATTTTGAGGCAACCAAAAAACGATTGCATCATTGACCAACTAAAACCTGGTCTAAAGTCATTGGCACAGATTTTTTTTTTTTTTAATCTATTTAAATGGCACGTTAGTAATATGTCTAGACAGGTGCATAATGTGGATACACTCTGCTTATTACACACACAGGGACGCAGCAGGACACAAACATGCAAAATATTAAAAATGAAAGGATTGCAATGTAAATTATTATTATTGTGCACATATAGAAAGCTTGTCCCCTTCAGTCTTTGCTCTTGCAAGTAGGTAGGCTATTTATAGTAAAAGTTTTGTTATAAAAATGGTAAAAATGGGAAAAACATGGCACTTTTACTATAGTAAAACTATGGTTAATTTTCATAAGGGTGTTTATCAGTCAGCCTCATTTATGTAACTGTACATTCACAAACTGTACATTCATTAGGTATGAAAGATGATCAGTAAAAGAAAAATACTGTTCGTGAGAATGCGATAGGTTAGTGGGGAAATATATTTATTGTTCAGAATGCACATACCGAAGGGACATATATTTGTAGTAACATTTCAGCAGGTTTAATATGCTTCATGTTAATGCAGAGAATATGGTTAATTGTTTTTTTTAAAGAAATGCCAGCCCTAAAATGTAGTCATAATCTGCGTTCTCATGAGAAACTGTCTGTATGTAGGTGCGCTGAACGCTAACCGGAAACTCCTGAGCCTCAACAAGTAGAACGCGGAAGTAGTTGTGCAAGTAGTCCATAGAGACAACCCTTTTGGACCATGTGCCTGGCGCGCTGACCTTTTTTTTTTGTTAAACAAAAAGTTGATTTGGGCAAGCCCTAAGTGCACCTGCACCATGTGCTTCAGACCATGTGCTTAAATTGTTAAAATAGGGCCCCAAGTCTCATTTTGGGAAGTAACGATGCAGTAAAGATGATGATGCCAATAGCAAACCAGAAATGAGGCTAAATCTTGGAAATACTTTAGTTTCTTGGAAACTTAAAGGGAGAAGTCCACTTCCAGAACAAAAATTGACAGATAATGTACTCACCCCTTTGTCATCCAAGATGTTCATGTCTTTCTTTCTTCGGTTGTAAAGAAATTGCTTTTTTAGGAAAACATTTCAGGATTTTTCTCCATTTAATGGACTGATATGGTGCCCCGAGTTTCAACTTCCAAAATGCAGTTTAAATCCGGCTTCAAACAATTCCAAAATGCGGTTGTAAACGATCCCAGCTGAGGAAGAAAGGTCTTATCTAGTGAAACGGTTATTTTCATTTAAAGAATGCTATTTAAATAATTTAAAATCTGAAACGCTTGTCTTGTCTTGGTCTGCATGACCTCTGTGTATTCTAGTTCAAGACAGTTAGGGTATGTCGAAAAACTCCAATCGTATTTTCTCCCTCAACTTCAAAAACCATTTCAAAATCATCCTACATCGCTGCAGAAGTACTGACACAGTCTTTGCAAAGTGAACATGCAAAGAAGATCAAACACCCTTAACAAAAAGGTAAAACAGCGATATAGGACAATTTTGAAGTTGAGGGAGAACATGAGATGGGAGTATTATTTTTTATGAAAATAACTGATCGTTTAGCTAGATAAGACCCTTCTTACTTGGCTGGGATCATTTGAACTATATTTAGAAGTTCAAACTCGGGGCACCATAGAAGTCCACTATATGGTGAAAAATGCTGAAATTATTTCCTCAAAAAACCTAGTTTCTTTACGACTGAAGAAATAAAGACATAAACATCTTGGATGACAAGGGGTTAAGTACATTATCTGTAAATTTTTGTTCTGGAAGTGGACTTCTCCTCTGGAATCACTGACATTTATACTACAGACATTCATACTATATAGAATGTATTTTAAATGGTTGCAAAGTTTATTCCTTTTCAGATGTAGTACCTACTTAGAGAGTATGTGATTTTAGATGCACCTCTTATAATTTTGGATGAAAAACCTCTTGAGGTGTAGATTGAAGTGTATTTTTTTTCCAGTTATAAATGAGTCTACACTATATTGTTCTATAACAAATATCCAAGTTTGTTTCAAAGAAACTTTTTCTTCCATTCTATTTTTTCCTCTAAATATTTTCTCCTTCCACTGAGTGGAAACACAACATGTAAAATTCTTGTCTGTACGTCTCAAAACACCCAAACTTTTTTTCACAATATGAGCACCAAAATGTAAACCAATTCCCCCCCCATTGGCTTCCATCCTTTCATTATACATTTCCCACCCAATCCGACCTAACACCTGACAGCAGATCCTGTCGACTAACTCATGGTGGCTTTACAGTTCCATCATTTCCTCCTGAACTTCGATACCTTGAGCGTTTCGATGTGTCTTATTTCCGCAGCCACCTCTTCTCACGCCCCAGTGATTTCACCACAACGACACAATGCTTCCTTCTGCCACAAACTGACTTTTGTTCTGTGATGTTTCTTTGTGAATCACACATCAGGTGGAGACACATTTTCCCTTTTCTTGTCTATTTGCGTCTCCAGTGATGTTCAAAGGCTTTCTTGTTTGAGTGTGGTTGGCTCCAGGCAAACCGATGACACTGGCAGTTGCTTACATGTTCTTGTAAGCTGTGGTGTGTTTTTGTTTGATAAGAATATCTGGAGAGTGGTAAGACTCATTGTTTCTTAGGGGAAGGGTGGGCTCATGTTGATGACATCAAATGAATCCCAGATGTCTTGTGTTTCTTTTCTGCCTCCTTTTGGTTTGATTTGAAAGTAATATTTAAAGCTGCATTCTTTGCTATAACCTGCATCTTCAAAGGGTTAGTTCACCCAAAAATTAAAATTCTGTCATTAATTACTTATCCAAACCGTTCCAAACCCGTATGACCTTGGTTCATCTTCAGAACACAAATTAATCCAAGAATTTTCGGACCCTGCATAGACACGTTCAAGACCAAGAAAAGTAGTAAGGACATCAATAAAATAGTCCATGTGACATCAGTGATTCAACTGTAATATTATGAAGATACAGGAATACTTTTTGTGCACAAAGAAAACAAAAATAATGACTTTATTCAATAATTTCTTCTCTTTCTTGTCAATCAGTGTCAAGCATGCTGTCTATGCAGAGTCAGAAAGCTCTCGGATTTTGTCAGAAATATCTTAATTTGTGTTCTGAAGTTTTACAAGTTTGGAACGACGAGAGGGTGAGTAATTAATTTTCATTTTGGGTTAACTATCCTGTGCTTCTGTGTCCTGTGGGAAGGACTGATCACATGGTTTTATTCTTAGCCAGCAGATTTAGTTTAAGCAATAATATCTAATTTTTCTATCACTATTGGATTCAAATGTGCATCAAATATCACATTTCACTTTGGAAAAAAAATGAATAGGCAGATAGTGGAATCAAAACAAACAGGATTTGTAAAGAGGCTCTGCCACGCTCGCACACTCATATCATCTTTGACCCAAATTGCATGTGCTGCGGTTGCTGCAGCCGCCCCGGCCAGCTAATACACGCAAAGCCCTCATCGTAATGAATCAGATTGAGCAACAACCCCACCCTGACCCTAATCTCTGGAAATCTATGGGATTTTCAAATGCGTTTTTCCCGCAGGACAACTGGCCATGTAGGAAATTATGATCAGTATGAAATGTTGTCTTGTCCACAGGCCATGATTTGGTATTATTGACAGTATTTTACAGGCTGGGAAAAAAAGAGCAAATGGGAAAAAAATCAGCAACATGGGATTTGTGCTCTTTATTGCTTATAAGCAAAGATAAGCCTAGGAACTTCTGCATAATAACGAAAAGACATTCATCTCATTTCTCATCACAACGTGACCTTAAGTTACTTTTCATGTTTCTTTTACAGCACATGGCCTATGAGACTTATGTGAAAAAATGCGAATTTAAACTTATTTACAGTGTTGCTGCAGGACTGAGTGTCTGTTGTTACTTATAAGCAGTATTGGCCAGTAATTACTGCATTTAGTATTCTCATAAATTAAGAAAAATTTGCAAGGTGTTCAAAATTAGAGACTGACCGTTTTTGTTTGTTTTTATGACCAATAGTCTACTTATAGTAAAAATATAATATGCACGATAATAATAATAAAAATGTTTAATTGTTGATGGTAAATGTTGGTTTCTAAGGTGGATCTTTTTCTATTCAAAACCTAATATTTAATAAATATAATTATATTACCTTAATATTACTTTTCATTTTGAATTTTAATTTTATTTAAAGCTGAATCTTGTTAAAAAAATGTGTAGGTTTTCTGTAAATCTTGCGAAAATAAAGTTGTCTTTTGGCATAATTATTTCTAACCTAATATATTATTATATATTTAAGAAATATAAACATTTTGTTTTGAATTTTAAATAATAAATGTGTGTGCATAATAAATAAATAAATAAATAAATATATATGTATATATATATATATATATATATATATATATATGTGTGTGTGTGTGTGTGTATATATGCACACTAATGTTTATTAATGTAGGTTTTCTGTAAATCTTACGATATAAAGTAGCCTTTTAGTGTGATTGTTACTAAATTATTACTTTTTAAATAAATATAAACATTGAATATTGCTTGGAGACCTTTTTGATTTGAATGTTGTTTTAAAAGTTTCATTTGATTTAAAGTGAAATGATATTTAAAAAAAAAAAAAAAAAGTTTGTATGTTTTCTGTAAATCTAAGTAGTCTTTTGGCATGATTTGCATGTCCAGCAAATTTCTATTCAAAACCCAGTATTTAATAAATGTGTGTGCATATATATATATATATATATATATATATATATACACACACACACACACACACACACACACACACACACACACACACACACACACACACACACACACACTTTTGATTTTATTTAAATTTAAATTTATATATAATATATAAAATATTTAATATTTTATATACATTTAATATTGCTTGAAGACCTTTTGGTTTTTTATTTTGTTTTGAATTTTGATTTTATGTAAAGTTTAATGATTTGTTGTTTTTGTTTTTGTTTTTTGTTTTTTTTTTTTGGGGGGGTGTTTATTAATGTAGGTTTTCTGTAAATCTTACTAAATAAAGTAGCATTTTAGTGTAATTGTTTCTAAATTACTTATCTCTAATTTAGTTAAAAACCTAATATTTTCTGTAAATCTTACAAAATAAAGTAGTCTTTTGGCATGATTTGCATGTTTCTAAGCTAATTTATTTTTTTAGTTCATTTCTACCTAAACCCTCTATAAATAAATATAAACATTTAATATTGCTTGGAGACCTTTTTGATTTGGATTTTGTTTCTTAATTTTAGCTTTATTCAAAGTTGTATTATTTCAAAACTTTTCTTTGAATGCTTTCTGTAAATCTTACAAAATAAAGTAGCTTTTTGGCATGATTTTCATGTTTCTAAACTAATTTATCATTTATTTCTATCCTAAACCCAATATTTAATAAATATGAATATTTTATATTGCTTGGAGACCTTTTTGATTTGTATTTTATTTAGATTTTTTAATTTTATTTAAAGTTTAAAGATATTAAAAGAAGAGAGTAGGTTTTCTGTAAATCTTATTAAATAAAGTAGTCTTTTGACAAGATTTGCATGTTTCTAAACTAATTATTTCCAGTTTATTTCTATCTTAAACCCAATATTTAAGAAATATAAACATAAACATTTAATGTTGCTTGGAGACCTTTTCAATTTGTAGTTTGTTTTTTGTTTTTTATTTCAGTTTTATTTAAAGTTGAGTAATATTTTGAAAACATTTCTTTGTAGGTTTTCTGTAAATCGTACCAAATAAAGCAGTCTTGCATTTGGGGTCTTAAAGGCAAATAATGTTTTTGATTAAAAATTTCATGTCTCATTTTAGATAGATCCCGTGTTTACCGCAGTGGTTGAGGAGAGTGTCAAGAGGTAAATATCATCTGACGTCTTCATCTTCCTTCCTTGATCTGCTCTGCTTTACTTTCATCTCCCTTCTTCACTCTGTGGTACTTGATCTTCAAAGTCTCAGTTCCTTATTACTGCCACTAAAGACCCACACATACGCACAGGAACATTCATCTGCTTTTTTAAATATCTCTGTCAGTAATCTTTCCAGTATTTTTTAAATTCTCCTTTCAAAATAAGGAAATGCCCTCGTTCTAAACTGTTCCTGGATATATTATAATTTATGTATGAGGTTGTGTGTGTGTGTAGGTCTGTTGGAGTATATCTGGCGGCTGATTTGAGTCAGGAAGAGCTGCATGCTGCCATGCAGAAATCATTTGCCCTGGTCAACTCGTCTCTCTCAGAGGGAATGTCTGCTGCCATCTTAGAGGTTTGTTGAAAGGGCAATAATTAAATACATTTTGATTTATTACAAATTCTGTTAAGAGACCATTGATAACAGTTTGAGTGAAATGTTAATAATAACATCAGTATTAATTTCAGAATTTGGTTTGTCCAAGAGAAACCTTTCTGAAACAATTATTATTTTTGTCCTTACAAGTAGTGCAGGAATTGCTTATATGAGCTTTGAATCTGTGTTTGTTTTGCCTGTTATTTGATAGGATATTATGACCACAATATCATCATAGGGATCTAGTTAATCTGTGATGTGACCAGATTAGTTCAACAAACTGTGGCATTAATGTGCTAAGTAGCTGCTATCATGTTTTCCTCAATAGTTCCACATCCTTTTTTATTAACCCACATAAGTGAACAAGCCTGTATTAAAATGGTCAGTATGACAGAATTGAACTTAAAAGGTTGTTGTAATTTACAAGAATTTAGTAATGAAAATGAAAAGCTTTGTAAATGCGATCAGTTAGACTATAATGCTTGATTGCTATCTTGCAGCGAACATTTTTGTAGCTGAAACGGCAAAGTAATGGGTTCAATCTCAGGAAACGCATATACTTATAAAATACCTTGAATGCCCTTAAGTTGCTTTAGCTAAAAGCACCTGGAAAATGATTAAATGTAAATGCATTGTCTACAAGGCCAAACGGATTTAATGTATTCTGCAATGCAATCTGGTGTGTTTTAGGCGATGGATTTAGGTTTGCCTGTTTTAGCGAGGGATGTTCCTGGAAATGCTGCAATAGTCGAGCATGAGGTCACAGGACTGCTGTACTCAAGCCCTCAGGTAAGATTTACAAAGGTTTGGATTATCAGCGAGAGCTTAATTTTAATACAGTGAAATCATATCACAGTATTTTTCTTTTTTTCCATGGAGACATTTATGTATACATTTTGTATTTTGCTTTTGTAATTTGATGTCTTTAATCCATGTTAAGAATAAAAAATCAAAGTCTCTATAGAAACAAGGTGATTAGACAAGAGCATGGTCCGGTAGACAATCCGGTGTATCTAAGGATCCTCTTTGTGGAGAGTGCATTATACACTGAACATTCTGACTTCATTTACTCAAACTCTTGCTGTTACAACTACTTTCTGCCATAGATTACAAAAGGAGATGTTTATCAGAATGTTCACACTGCTCTTTTTCATAGAATGTAAGTGAACTGTATGTACATTGGGGCTGGAACGATTCTTTGATTCTACTCAAATATTCAGTAAAAAAAAAAATAAAATAAAATCCTCAATTGCATTTTGCCCATGTTGAGTAATCGTCAAATTACAGAAAGTGACGCAGTCCACATATTAAACCCATTTAAAAATCATAATAAATATATATATATATATATCAGAGGTTGCGTTAACCGAAAATTGTCTGTCATTGACAGAATTTTTTTATCAGTGACAGAAAGCCACTTTGACAGATTACACTGAGGGTGATCTATTTGTAACTGCAATTCCCACCCCGCTCCAGTTGGTGGTGAGTGCGCTCCAGTGTAGCAGCAGAGCACTGGATCCAGAACAAAAACAAAACTGTCACGAATCTTTTGCTATGCAGTTTGATTACGCACAGGCGAGTACACAGAAGCTACAACAAACTACCACGCCACATTAAAGAGTATTTATTGCTTGAATTTCCTAATGAAATGTACAGAATTTCAAATCTAACACTTTGTTTCGTATCAAAAGTAAAACGAAGCTTAGCCTATTGCGATTTATTGGATGGGTGGCGCACTATGTACTGTTCATTCATCAACCGAAAACAAATGGGATAGACCAAAAGATCAATTAGGATTTGCAAATCGATATTGGTTCATAAAAAAATTAAAAACCGCTGTCACGGCCGGGTGTGGTATCAAACATGAAACGTTACGCAGTCTCATCTGTTTTTTGTTTCAAAATAAATGCATAAACCTATTTAGTCCTGTAGGTTCGTAGTTAAAAATGAAAATGTGAACAAAAATAAAAGCAATTAAATGTATTAGAATTAAAATATGAAAATTAAAATGCTGGATAATAATAGATTGACAGATTTTTTACTAATGACGGACAATGTTAAATAAAATAAAAATTAAACATTAAATATATATATACAGTATCTCACAAAAGTGAGTACACCCCTCACATTTCAGCAACGTTTTAGTATATCTTCTTAAGGAACATTATACTATAGAAATGAAACTTTATATATATTTTAGAGTAGTCAATGTGCAGCATGTATAGCAGTGTATATTTACTGTCCCCTAAAAATAACTCAACATACAGCCACTATTGTCAAAACGGCTGGCAACAAAAGTGAGTACACCCTAAGTGAACTTGCCCAATGTGTCAGTATTTTGTGTTAGCACCATTGTTATCTAGCACTGCCTTAATCATTCTGCGCATGGTATTCACCAGAGCTGCACAGGTTGTTGCTGGGATCCTCTTCAAATCCTCTATAATGACATCGTGGAGCTGCTGGATGTTAGACACATGGTGCTTCTCCACCTTGCGCTTGAGGATCCCGTATAGGTGCTCAATAGGGTTCAGGTCAGATCACCTTCACCTGCACCTTCCTCAGCAAGGCAGTAGTCATCTTGGTGGTGTGTTTGGGATCATTATCATGTTCCTGAAGGTAAGGCATCATGTTCTGCTTCAGAAATGTACAGTACATAATGGAATCCATCTTCCCCCAATGAACTGCAGCTCCCCAGTACCAGCAGCACTCATGCAGCCCCAGACCATGATGCTACCACCATTATGCTTGACAGTACGAGAGACACCGTTTTCTTGGTACTCCTCACAAGGACATCACCACACATGCTGGACACCATCTGAGCCAAACAAGTTTATCTTAGTCTCATCAGACCATAGGACATGATTCCAGCAATTCATGCTCTTGGACAGGTTGTCTTCAGCAAACTGTTTGCGGGCTTTCTTGTAAGCCAGCTTCAGAAGAGGCTTCCTTCTTGGATGACGCCAATGCACACCGACTTGTTGCAGTGTGCAGTGTATGGTCTGAGCACTGACAAGCTGACCTTCTACTTCTGCAACCTCTAAAGCAATGCTGGCAGCACTCATGCATCTGTTTTTTTTGAAGCCCGGTTCTGCTCCTGACGCACAGAATGAGTACTCAACTTCGTTGATCGACCCTTGCGAGACCTATTCTGAATGGAACCTGTCTTGTATGACCCTGGCCACAATACTGTAACTCAGTTTCAGGTTGTTACTGAACCTCTTGTAGCCTAGGCCATCTTTGTGGAGAGCAACAATTGTAATTGTCAAATCTTCAGAGAGTTCTTTGCCATGAGGTGCCTTGTTGAACATCCAGTGGTCAGTATGAGAGAATTGTACTCAAAGCACCAAATTTTAACTGCTCTAATACAAGACACACAACTTTGTATGGTCCTGTCAAGCAGACAAAAACATGAACATGATGAATAGGACATGTGGCTTTGCATGGTTAAATGACATAGTGCTGTTATTACTTAGGGTGTACTCACTTTTGTTGTCAGCTATTTTGACAATAATGGCTGTATGTTGAGTTATTTTCAGGGGACAGTAAATATACTCTGCTATACAAGCTGCACATTGACTACTCTAAAATATATCCAAGTTTCATTTCTGTAGTATTGTACCTTGAGAAGATATACTAAAATGATTGCTGAAATGTGAGGGGAGTACTCACTTCTGAAGACATGTCATGTTAAAGGTTTAAAAAAAAAAAACGATAGAAAAAATGTATAGTGTAAATATATAGAGACAGAAACATTTACATTATTTTTGATAGGAGTGGGCGGAGCTAAAGATCTCTTTTGGAATTCTTTGCTCACTGCTGCTGATTGGTGGAATTTTAATGTACAGCATAATTTCGTTTCTCACAACAAATTCTGTTATTAAACAATTATTCTAAAAACAAGTTAATGCAAACAGAGCAGCCCAACAAAAGTATACAACAACCTTAGACCTCAGAACTGGTCAGTCTTTAAAGGTTTATCAGTTATTGTTAAAAGTCAATTTATCTATGATGAAAATGTCTTTACTTCTGGAGGCCAGCTGTTGTGCTTTATGATGTTTGCCATCAGTGATGTCAAGTCTGAAGTGACACATTTTCATGCATTGCATTCACAAACGTGAATGAGATTTCAGCTGTGATTGAATAAGATTTAAAAAAAAAATAAAATAAGATCACAAAAAGCTATAATATGAGTGCAGAACACTTAAATATATGAGAAAGAATGTCATACAGGTTTGGAATGGTTTAAATTTAAACATATAATTTTGACTTTTACAAAACATTAATTCTTTGAAGTTATAATTTTACAACTTGTTTTCTCAAAATCTTTTTTGGCACTAAAAATGCTGCTGTAAAAGGTCATGTTGACATCCTCTTCTTAGCAACATCTCTATCTGCTGGTGACTAAGCTTTAACCTGTTTTGGGTCTTTAGGGGGAACAGACAGACTTAGCGTTCATTGTACCGCCATGCTAAACGGCTGAGAGGAGCCCAAGGCAGCTTAAAAGGTCAAAGGGCAAAACTTCTATCCCTAAACCAATCTGCTCCTCGGAGCAATTTCCAAACATCCATTATCATGCTTATCTCAAATGTATTAAAAGCAATAGCAGATCAGAAAATCTGACGTCTCTAGAGAAGCACAGACAATTGCGTTGAAAGCTGATGTTTGTTTACAAGTCAGGACGATTTTGACTATTTGGATGTAGACACCTTTTGACCTTTGTAGACACCTGTGGCCAATGCTAAGCTTTGACCCTTAATTCAAAGAGCTGCTCCTTGACAAAGAGCAAATGCAAGCCTCTCTTTTCAGTCTTGATCAGTAGGTCAGTGTGCTATAGTTCAACCCACCTGCTGTGCAGTTTTTTGGAGGAATAAATACATTACAGTGTTGTCCCATTAAATGGCACAGTGATCGAATCTGGTGACTATTTTACACAAATTAAATATAGATGAAATGTCCAAATGCACTGTCATTCATTTGAGGTTGGTAAGTTTTTTATTTTTTTTTTATTATTATTATTTTTTTTTCTTAAAGATGTCTTTCAAAAACAGAAATATTGTGAAAATTAACTATTTTATTTTTCTATTTTAATATATTTTTAAATGTAATGTATTCCTGTGATGTCAAAGCTGAATTTTTGGCATAATTACTCCAGTCCTTTGCTGCTCAAGAAAATTTTCTTCAGTTATGCTGCTTTTTATTTTTGCAGAAACTGTGATATATTTTATATAAATTTCTTCATAAAAATAAAAATAAAATACACCATAGAAATAGGATGTTTTTTAATGTCTATGACTGTTATAGCACCAGCTGTGGTCTGATCTCCCTAAAACTCTGTATGCTTGTTTAGAATCACCTGTCGCATATGCTCACAAAGGTTTTGTGAAGTTTTGAGTTTTTGTTTAGATTTTATAGGCTTTTGGGTATATTTGGACAGGCCACTTTAAACAACCCTGTTATAGCTTTCCGAAGGGTAAATTTTTCGATAATTATTGACTTAGAGAGCCCAGAGAATTGCACTGCAGTGTTTTTTCCAGGCTCAGCGAAAAACTAGGACTAGTTCGGCAAAGTAGGTTTTTTCCATTTTCTCAATCATTTAACAAGTGGTTTGATTGACAGCAGTGGTTCTAGAGGCAAAGTTGTTCAGAATGAGGAAGTCTATCGTATGATACGAATATTGTGTATATGTGTGAAAAACTGTGCAACATACAATCGTTTACGCCCCTGAAAATGTCACCTCCCAGTGGCCGATTTTGTCCAAATTTTTTACAGACCTTTAGGGCTGGGAGTCATACAGGCCCATGGAGTTTCGTTCCGATCGACCTCCTTTAACCTTGTCAAATAGGTCCTCAAATTTCATCAGCCGATGGCGGGCATATTTTTTGAGATACACAAGTGTCCTTATAGACACTTATGGCATTTTGGGCCAAGACTGTTCATTTCAAATTACATGTTGATAAGACAAATGGTTGGGTAGTTACAGCAGTTTTTACGTTTTTTTTTTTGTTTGTTTTTTTCCTTTTTATAGCACCACCAAGTGTCCAGGCTCTGTGACTTTTTTCATTGGACCTCAGATTCAGCTCTTACATTCTGAGTTTGGTGAAGATATCTCATTCTGTTCAAAAGACGTTTTTGTAAAAGCTGCCCTGCCACTTTTGAATGTTTTGGTGTCCCTTTGTGACAGTGAGTCGAAAGTTCAACTTTTTTTGATAATTATTGATAGTCATCCTCTGGAGAATCTTCCTGCACTGATTTGGTTCCGATCAATCCAAAAACCTAGGACTAGTTTGCAAAAGTAGGATACCCGAAAATTTTGACGACCGAATCCAAGGCATGTGTTTTGTCTGGCGTGAGCCAAGGACTCCACTGACATGAGACACTTGAGCCTGTGAAGAACGGTTTAGGAGTTATGAGCCGTTTTGGAATTTTGATCACTGTAGCGCACCTGATAGGGGCGAGCCTTGGTGACGTTGTAGATGGTGTAAGTACTACCATCTCTCCTAGTTTCAAGTCTATACGACTTATGGTTTGGTCTGCCTGATCAGTTTTACATTGAGATTGCTGATCCTTGGCCATTTTAACAATTACAATAGGGTTACATCACTATGCTGAACCCCTAAAAATTACTGACCCCAAACTTTTTAAAGTTTGTATATTTAAACTATATATACTGTATATACTATCTAAGGGCCTTGGCCAGACTCCTCTTTTTCTATGACTATATGACTTGAATTTATTTAGTTGTTGTTGTCTGAACAGAAAAAAAGACTTCATAGGTGGTTTAAAATCCAATTAAAATAAGATTTTCATTAATCAGTCAGCCTGAATGATCAGCATTTTTTTCCCTTAATTTTTTGCAAAAACTGCATTAAAACATTGCATATTCCAGCTTTTCCTGTTTTTATCCTGTTTAGATTTGGAAACTGCGCCAGTAAAAAACATCATGGTGAAACAATGTTACAACCTCATGCACAGTGAACCTAGCAAAAACAACTGAAGTCTGCAAAAAGGAAAAGGAAAAAAAAAATCAGACCTGGCCACATATAGTTTGACAAGTCAGATTTAAGAAAAAAGTCAGCCACAAATGTCTAAAAACTGTCATACTTTCTTCTGTCAAATGGTAGAAGCATTTTTCTTCAGTGATTTCTTACTGCCAAAGATTTGTTTAACCGTGTTCAGCATGAGTCACATCTGTGCGTGGTACTGAGCCTTGACCTCTGCCTTTATAAGTAGCTAAATGAGAGGTTTAAGACTGGACTCTATATTGTGGAACAAAGAGCCTGTTAAGGCTTAAAAGATTTCTGATTATTAGTTATAACTTAGTTAAAATGTCAGGTCTAGTTCTCTGCATGCATTAAATTGATCAAAAGTTACAGTAAAGACTAAATGGTGTAAAACTTTCAAATTTCAAATAAATGCTGTTCTTTTGAACTTTACTTTTTCCCCCCACAAAAATATAGCACAACTTCAATACTAAGAAGAAATATGTCTTGATCATCAGATCAGCATGTTAGAATGATTTCTGAAGGATCATGTGACACTGAAGACTGGAGTAATGATGCTGAAAATTCAGCTTTGCATTACTTTGAAACTGTTCCGTCAAAAACAAAGAATCTTATTTGTCGACATTGACTATTTCACAGCTGGTTGACCCGAACTACACCCAAGAGAGCCTAGGCACTTCCCACCGGGCCACATTTCTGTCAAACACACTCTGGTTTCATCATGGTTTTGTGTCAAAGACATTCATGTTGTGGCCAAATCTTTCATATGACACAAAAACTGTTTGCCTTTTCCTCATGGCTTCTGTTATCCTGCTGAGCTGAAAGAGAGCTTTATACTCTGCCTGTCACATCAGCGTGAAGCCAACTTTACCAGGAGTCTCCCATGGCACCTGTGGATAAGAGTAAACAGCAGGGGGTCACTGGAAGCTGAAGGTGTTTTAAGTCAGGTTGAAAGACAAAGCTGCTACATGGCCAGCTGACATGATGAGAAATTTCACTGTCCACAATAAATGAGGCTTTCATATTTTCATCATTCAGATAGACAGCAGTTTGTCTGTAGATATAAAATGATGTGTTTTTAATTATGCTTTATACTCCTGTTCAAAATTTGGGACGGGTAAATTTCTGTAAATGCTTTCTTGTGCACACAAACACCACATTTTGACTTTTTTTGTTTTTAAAAAAATTAAATTAATAAAATATGTAATATAAAAATAATTACAACTAAATGTTCAGCAGTCATTACTCCAGTCTTCCGTGTCACATCAGACTTTAGAAATCATTCTAATATGCTGATTTGCTGCTCAAGAAGCTTTCCTTATTACTATATATTTAGTCACTTCAAATTAATGTATGCTTGCATGTATGCTAGTGTTCATTTCTTAAAATATACACTACCAGTCAAAAGTTTTTGAACAGTAAGTTTTTTTTTTTGTTTTTTTTAAAAAGTCTCTTCTGTTCACCAAGCCAGCAGAAAGCAGATTTTTTTTACATAGTAAAAATATTTCACAATATTACAGTATTTTTGCTGTATTTTGGATTAAATAAATGGTTATTTAATCCAAAATACAGCAAAAATACTGTTATATTGTGAAATATTTTTACTATGTAAAAAAAAATCTGCTTTTTGTTTGAATATATTTTAAAATGTAATTTATTTCTGTAATGCAAAGCTACATTTTCAGCATCATTACTCCAGTCTTCATTGTGATATTATCTTTCATTAATTATTCTAATATGCTGATTTGCTGTTTATAATTGTTACCAATATTTAAAACAGTTTTGTCATGATTCTTCGATGAATAGAAAGATTCAAAGATCAGTGTTTTTGAAAAAAAAAAAAGATTTTGAAATATTATAAACTATACCATTAAAAAGCTTGGAGTCAAGAATCTCAATGCTCTTGTTTCTGCAGGAATTTGTAAGCTTGTCCAGAAAACTTCTGGATGACCATGAGCTCCAGGAAAGACTGGTGAGGAACGGAAAGAATTACATTACAACTTGCCACAACCCGATGAAGGAGAGAATAACCTATCAGAAACTGGTGGAGACTCTTCATTGACAGTATGTTGGGATAAACATTTGTCTCAGGTCTTTAAGAACTTTACAAAAAGGTGAGGACTTGCTCTTTCAAGAGCTTTTAAGACTGAATTGCATATTTCAGTTGGATATGCAAGCCTCTTCCATGACTGCCAAGATAATGGAGGCCATTTGTCTGGCTATCAGAGGAAAAATATATTTATATGACATGTTATAGGACATAGGTGATGTTTCACCAGGCATAAAAGGGACACACATTTTACTATACATTTACATTTACTTAGTACTTAAATTACAACTTATCAGGTCCTAGAACAAGGACGGATGACAGATCTGGCAGTTTGTTTGTTTTTTGTTTTTTTTGAGGGGTGGTAATTTATCTAGAAGTGAGTGCCTGACTTTCATTCGACACTAAACACAGCCGAGCTCTTGTGTGCACAGACAAGACAGCAAGTGTTTGCATTCTACTTTGTTGTGTTGTGGTGCTTGTTTGACAATTGGGTATAAAAGTGCCAGTGTTACCACAGTTATTGTGAGTTTTCTGGGTTAAAGAATGTGACATTACTTTGCTAGCAAGAATGATTCCTGCTCTTAGGAGGATCTAAGCTTAAACTGTACAGACAGCTTGTGTTCATGTGTGCATATGTAATATGATGTGATAGGCAAGACATACGATAAACTAAAAATGTACTATACTTGATTTTTCTAAACAAATGCAAGACATGAAGTGGGAGATCCACTATAATAGAAGCCGGATCCAGTTTCAAAAGTGCTAGATTTAGTTTGTTTGGTACAAATTATGCCCTGCTTTTACTGTAGTAAAATTTAGAGCTTTACTTTTTTTTTTTTTAACTCTGTTGAGGCCAAGATTTTCAGGCTTAACAAACTACAAAGACAATTCTGTTAGACAGCTGCCAAACTGTTTTTTTTTTTTTTTTTTTTAAAGGCCAGATGAAGAACATTGATGCTCTCTGTACAATAAATGAAACACAAGATTGTTTTTAAGGACACATTTTACTCTTCAAAGGATTTTTAATTTATTCATGAATGTTACTGTGTTCAGGGATTAGGGTTTGTATTTAGAGGTTTTGCTAAAGTTATTATAAAATATTTATTCTCTTTGTAACTAAGACTGTATGTCTCAAATCTTAAACCATGACTTTTTATGATTGTATCTACATTTCTTTCAATTTCATGGCACAATAAAATATACTGTAAACACTTGTATACAAACTTTTGAAATTTCAGTTTAATTATAGAGGTAAAATATATACAATAGAGGTGCTCTGTGGGAATTTTTGGCCTGTGTGTGGTCTCAGCCATATGTTTTCCTGAATATGCACCAAAATATTGTTATATTGTGGAAAAATTGTCCAACTCCAACTTTGCGGGTGATGTGGAGTTTTATATGGGCAAGCGTCACTCATTTTCTTCAGAAAATGTAAAATATATATATATTTTTTACTACTGTTTTTATTTACCTCCACACCTGGAGTTACCACAAATGTATTCACCAATATGAAAACCTGGGACAAGCCAATGGTGCTTTACATTTGAGCATTGAAAGATAACGGATTACAAAAGATAATATAGCTGCAAGCAGTGATTACTGGGGTTCAAGTGTTTTAAGACATTTAAGCACATATTAAAAAAGACATTACATATATTATATATCGTATATTATGCAGCAAGCTTGTAACCACCTAAATCAATGATTTAAAACGTATTTTTGGCAAATCCTGGTAATTTATTATAGAAATATTATGTTTTTTAATGTTTATGACTGTTATAGCAGCAGCTGTTGTCTGATCTCCCTAAAAATTGTCATGCTTGTTTAGAATCATGTGTCGCTTGGGTTTTGTGAAGTTTTGAGTTTTCGTTAGGGCTGGGCGATATGGGCAAAAAAAAAAATTCTAAATAATTTTTTTTCATATCAGTCGATATCGATAATTGTCACGATAAATGTCAGATCTTTATTTCTTTCAAGTTTAAAGTCAGATTTTTGCTCCAAAGTGAAAGTTGTAGAAACCAGACCATTCATTTTCCTTAAAGTAAATATCTAAATAGAAAACTTTGTTCTAATGCATGTTCTGCATGTTCTAATGAGTTCTCAAACTGCATGTTCTAATGAGTTAAATTGTTTTAAATCAAGAAACAGGTTTGGGTTCTTTGATAATGATAATGATAATATCACTTGTCTCTTAGAAATGCACATTTGATGGTAGCTTGAGGATGCAGAGGTAATTTTTTTGTTCATTATCAATCAGTAACATCTGTAAAAAATTGTAGCAACCTGTTTTTTTTATAGATAAATTTATTCTGATCCAGTTTTTTTTTTTTTTTAAATTAAGCATTGGTCTCCTGTAGTAGCAATCATACATTTTAAATCATGATAAACAGTTAAATCCACACATAATGGCACCTCATTACCATGGTAAAAATATAACTACATGGTTTTATAGGTAGCCTATTTGTATGAAAAACACTAATTATATACCATTACTCCTGTAATAAAATTCACTGTGAATATCCCACGTTGCTGCCACAATACCATGGTGCAGTGAGTGTTACTACAGAAAATCCATGGTAAATGATGGCGATGTGTAAATTTAAAAGCCTTCTGACTGTCTCGCTGCACACAGCTTTAAACTAGTTTGAATCACAGAGTCATTTGCACTGGACCAGTGTTGTTTACATCTAGCGAAATGGTCTATAGCGCTCAAGTTCGTTATTTCAAATTTAGGCATGCGGCAGCTGCGCTCAAATAATGGAAGCGACGCGATCGGTTTTTCCAGGCGCATCTGTGCCGAATCGAGATAATAAATGCATCTTCTCTAGTGAGCTAGCGCTAGTTTCTATTTGGTCCGAGCGGATAAACGGTCTGTGTGGCATGATTTAAATTAGTCGCTCTGTTTCGTTCCGCTTTTGGCATATAAAGATCGAACATTTATTGAACTCTTCATATCGTTTTATCAAGGAAAATTATATCGCGATAATTATCATTATCAAATTATCGCCCAGCCCTAGTTTTCATTTAAAAATCGAAGACTAGTTTTCAAAAGCTTTTTTTTTTTTTTTCCTTAATATAAAAAATAAAAGAAAATAAACATTTTCTTAATTATTTAACCAACGTTTTGATTGACAGCAGTGGTTTTTGAGGCAAAGCTGTTCGGAATGAGGTCTATCGTATGATATAAATGTTGTGCATATGTGTGGAAAAAAAAGCACAATATACTGATTTTTTTTTAATTTCTCACAGACCTTTAGGTCCGTGAGTCAAACAGGCCCACCGTATTTTATTCTGATCAATCTCTGTTAAGCTTGTCTAATAGGTGCTCAAAGACCATTGGCCTAAGGCGGCCATGTTTTTTTTTTTTTTACGCAAATGTCCTTATAGGTACTTGTGACACTTTGGACCAAGACCGTGCATACCGATTTTTATGTAGATAGGACAAACGGTCATGTAGTTATAGCTGTTTTTTTTTTTTTTTTCCTCTTATAGCTCCACCAAGTGGTCAAGCTCCATGAATTTTTCCATGTGACCTCAGATTAAGCTCTTACAATTGTGGTATGAGTTTGGTGTAGATATCTCATTCTGTTCAAAAGGTATAGCCATTTAAGTAAAGGCAGCCCTACCCCTTTCAAATGTTTTGGTGTCCCTTTGCAACTGAGGGTTTGAAATTTCAAGTGTTATAGTTTCAAGTGTAATAATTGGTGATATTCAGTCTCCAGAGAATCTTCCTGCACTGGTTTGGTTCCGAACCAAACCTAGGACTAGTTCGCAAAAGTATGTTAAAAAAAAAAAAATGCAGAATACCTGAAAATGATTCCAGCGACATACTGTAAGAGATTTGAGCTAAAAAAAAAAAAAAAAAAAATCACCATTCATTTATAATGAAATGGCTTCTATTTCTTCTCATTGCACAAAATACTGAACGTGGCCTTATCTTGTGGCTTTTTAATGGAAAATGAAACAATTGACTGTACATACAAATGCAGGGTGATAAAATATCTTCAAACAAAGTGAACTTTTTATCTGTACAATAATCACATGCGATTTTGTATTAAAAAATGGAAGGATGCAGAGTAACAGTCAAACAAAAGATATCAGTGTAATAAATGTTATCTCAGAGTTTGGCTGTAGAGAAAGAATGACATTTTACTCTCTCAAAATCTTGACATTCCCAAATGAAAAACTCATTGAGAAAGACAAAAAAAATAGCTTAGCTGGGGGTGGGGAGAATGGGTACTTTTAATAATCCTCAAAATAGCAGGATTGTGTTCTCTCCCTTTTATCATGATCAAGGCAGAATCAATCTTTCACAAAGAAGACTAGTCACAAAGAAAATGTCACACCTGTCCTTATGAAAGCCATGAAGCTGTACTGATTATTTTGATCATAATCCTGTGTAGCACTGACCGACAGAACGACTTTTCCAAAGAAAGAAGGCATTCAGGTGACCACAGGTTGGAGCTAAACTCTGCAGGACAGTGGACCAGAGTTGCCCAGCCCTGGTGTAGGGATATACCTTATGGGTGCATAAATCAGGCCAACAATCATAGCTGTTGCAAAGACTCAGCAGCTGGCACCTCAGGTGTCATACAACTGTCCTCCTTTCCCACCCAGTTAATTCCATGTCCATTCTCTTGTGGTAAAGTCTTGGGAGGAGTTTGTCGATCCAATGATGTGAAGGTGGTGAACTGGACCCTTTTCCTCTTACTAGTAGGTGAGTGTAGTGATTCACTTCGGACTGGTTTTGCTGTAGGGGATCCTACGCATGAAACATTAGAGTCATTTGATACAGAAGACACCTGGCAAGAGGTCCTTCGGGTGAGAGTACCACAAGGCTCTGTATTAGGTCCTATGTCGATCACAGATGTATTATGAGCATCCTGCTGTAATGGACTTCCAGTGACATTCATAACCAGCTCAGCATCTGTTCCCAGCCATACCCAGTCATGGCGGTGACCAGTCTGCTCAGAAACTTGACCAGGCGTCTGCTTGTGCCTAAATTTAACCAGGTATGATACACAATTTACCATGAATACTATGATAGCCAAGCAAAAAACTCCCAGTAATGCATACATCCCGATCTCCAGGTCCGTAAGTGGACGGTTTGACAGTGGTCCATCAATGTCATCGTCATCATCATCATCATCTCCATAGTCATTTTTTGGCTCCTGATTGGGGATTTCCACTTGGGGAGGGTAGTTATTGTAGTTAACCAAGTTTCCAGAAGCCCTGCCAGTGCTCAACATCGAACCCTCAGGAACCTCATTGCTATTCCAGGAAATTCCTGTGCGACCATCGTTACCAGCTTTTCCTGTACTAAAGAAATTTCCACTGTTTAAAATATTCCCAGGTTTACTGACTCCAGCTGATGCATCGTTAGCCCGTCCCATTCCCAAATCATTTGCAATGCTACCAACAGTTGAGTCTCTTGCTGTGGACTTGGCTGTGGTGGTGATCTTCATCAAGGCACTTTCCTCTCGCTCAGACTCTGAATTTCTGCTCGAAACCTGTTCTGGCTCCTGCAGCTTCTTTTCAGAGTCTGCCTCCTCTCCTTCATCACCACGCTCACTGCTGCTGTCTTTCCCAGTGGCACCAACAAATAGTCCTGTGCTGTTTCTCATGTCATTATTGTTGATGCTGCCATTTTCAGGACGTTTGCTGTTTGTCTGGAACTTTACCGTTACGCTCCCAGTGCCTACAGCTAAAGTGCTTTTGCGCTTGGATTTCTGACAGATCTCACAAATGGTCATTTCGGCTCTCACCAGCATTCCTTGGCCTTCACCTTCTGCCACTATAGTCATAGGTGAGTCCTGCACAGAGATCACACCCTCATCCAGTGATGTCACAGTCAGGCGGTAGTGAGTAGGATCATAAATGTCCAGTGGGGTGAGGGAGCCATCGCTAAATTGGAGCCAGGAACTCAACACTGCCTCCTGCAATGAGAATAAAATTGAATTTAGCCATGCCTTGAATTTTGTCTTGCACATGTAAAGTGAAGCAAGGACACTGTAAAACAAAGGCACTAAGTGAAAATAGCAATAGATGCTATTTATTCTGTGTAATTAGCAATTAGCTTCTATTTACACTAAGTGAAAATAGCATATTTTCTTAGCGATAAATGCTATTTCAGTGCAAATGGCTATAGATTTTAAAATTTAAAAAAAACAGTATTTTCTGCTGTTTATATTACTTATTGCAAATAGTGGCAAATGTCTGCACATCAGAATTGTAGTACATTATAAAACAGTATGCAATAATAACATTGAGTGTAAATTATTTTTATTAAAATCATTAAATGGATGCTGTCTTATTGTGACAATAACCTACACCTACCCTGACCCTACACAATACTTAATTTCCAACTTTTTGATTATTTCCTTCACTTTTATTGAAAATAAATGCTTTTCCGATGTGATATGAGATGTAAAAAGGGAAAAGAACGAGTACGGCAAAAGGCAAATTCGAAAACTTTGCGAAAACTTTCATGCTTCACCATCAACTCCACCATCTTTTGTAATTTTGTTTAGCCCAACCACATGTTGGTGGGTGAAGTTAGTGTAAATGGCCTCTGCCAACAAGGCGGGCTGTTTGCACTTTGTGCACTTTTTGCTATGGTACCAAAATTGATATAGAGAACCTTGGAATTTTAGTGGAAATTGGTACCAACTACCGAATGAAATCAGTTTGTGACAACACTAATATATGTGGTGCTGGGTAGATTACTTACAAATTGTAGTCCATTACTGATTCCAAATTACATTGCAACATTTTAGGCAATATAGAGGCTTTCGCACCTGAGGAACCTTTTCATAGTTCCGCTTTTTGACATGTTTACACCACAGGAACTATTAGTGATATACGCTGATTGTAGCCCTGAAGTACTCTGCATTTTTAAAATGCCATGCGTTGTGATAGAAAATTTTGCCTCTTAACCATCTTTTTGCTCTTTCAGTCGCGTGAACTGTACATTTACATTCCATCTCCGTTATCATGAAAGCCACGACAACTAAAACAGCTCTGATCACCAGTTGTTGATGTTAATAAATGTGCGCAAAAAGATGTCACTGTCAGCCGCTTCAGAGTTCCTGCTACCGGTGTAAATGCAACCAGGAAATGACCCAAGGGAGACATGAGTTCTCTAGAAACCAGCTTGCTGGCTAGTTCCTAGAACTGTGTGGTGCGAAAGCCCCTTAAGAATACTTTTTGAGGACTTTTGGAAAAATAACTGTAGTCTGATTGCAAGTATTTTAAAATGCAATATTAACTAATTACTTGAAGTACTTTATTTTAGGAATCTGATTACATAATCCATATAATAATTATGCACAGAATAAATTTATGTACAAGATAGCTAGCCCTAACAGGGAAGCTTAATGGCTAAGTTAGCAATCCTATTACTTCCAACCTGTTACCAATTTATTAGGTATTAAATGAGCAATATCACAGCATACCGATATACAGCCATAGCTTACGTCAACGAGTGCGCTATTGCGTTTATACAACAGTTCGACGGCACAAGTGTCTAAATACATAAGAAACAACAATGGAGTGTCTTTAAAAACCTTCTTTTATGCAGAGAACTACTTCCTTCTGCCACGGATTCAAATCTCAGTTTTACAGTTTAACAGCTGAGCCCAAGCCTCCGTTACTAATTCAAAAGTGCCACTTTAGAACTAGTAACAAAGGAATGTTAAGTTGTTTCATTAAAAGCTTATTGTAATACTGTATTAAAAGCTCACTGTATTATGTGGAGTAGAGTATTATGAGAGAGAAATAAACTGAGTGAACGTGATTACGTGAATCTGATACAGCATTCATTCTTCAGCTTAATCTCAAATTCACAATAAAGCATTAGTTTGAATGTCTGCTGAGGATAGCGTTATCTTTGTTGTAATGCTAATATCCTTTCATCTGTTAAGGGTGATTTCTGATGACCGCGTTAATCAGTGCATTTGTTAGCTGTGTCAAGCTTTAGTTTAAAGTAAAAGTAACTTCCGTTTAGAACGCTCTGATATACAGCACTGAATGTACAAAAACATGCCCTGGAGCCCTGGAGCTCAAATATCCGAAAACATTGACGCAAATTTGCAAATAGAGAGCATCTTTATTAACAAACTGCATATTTGAACTATAAACAAGTACATTCTCACCTAAAACCTCTTAAAACTACATTCCTTTACACAAAAACAGTAATATTTTTACAATTATAATCGATTTGGGTGTCCACCATTACACTCGTTGTGAGAAGTACTTCAAGTGATACAATTACAAACGGTGAAACGGCTGTTGGAGTTCTGTTGGACACTAATACAGCACTCTTGTTGGCCAATCAGATTCAAAGATAAATAATATATGTATAAATGTGAATAAACCAACTTTATCTATTGAAAATTTATTACATATTTATTGCTTGAAAGTAAAATCAGGCAAATTTAGACATTCATAGATGCCCCAAATTTTGATAGGATTAGATAAGAAAGTGCTGTTAAATTACCTGTTTAGGATTGCTGAGCACTTCTTGTGTGGATGCTGTTGCACTGATGACTCGGTTACTTCCTGTGCTGAGCTGCAGGTTGAGTGTGAGACCACTGACCAACTGCAGGCCCATTTCAGTGATAGTCACTCGATCATCCACGACTTTCACTGTCTTCTCTGCCAGGATGGAGTCTGACAGGGGGGACAGAACCTAAACAATAGGAGACACCTGGTTATTAAGGCCTGCATGAGATCAATACTGATTTATGTGTGGCCTGCTCCATTAATCTTGTTGTATGTTGGCCAAACTCAACAGATCCAATTTTACCTTTATAGATGTGGTGCCCACATCTTGTCCTGACAGGACTCTGCCTGCCTGCAGACGGGCAATATTAGTGTCCTCCACTTTCAGGAAGTACCGCACCAGTCTGGTCACATCCACCTGCCAATCAGAGCCCAGGAAGAAGGCCTGTGGCTCCCGAGGGTCTGATTGCTCTGCCACAAAGTGTGTGAGGACTCGGACAAGAGCATGCTGAAACTGAAGCATACATCCCCGGCCCTTACGCTCTTCCTCGCTGCTCCAGCCTGATTTGCTGTCAGAGACATACAGATATTACTGACAACCCACTTTTAGTCATGTAACTCCATCTGCCACCTTTCATGATCTTCATAACAGCGTAGATAAGGCCTCATTTGGAAATTAAACCACACACACATTTATATAAGTTAAATTATGTTTAAAATGCCTTGAGACAAGTGGAGAACATGCATGAAACACTGATTGGATCATACTGTAAATTAATGAGGGGATGTTTCTGCCCCATGTAATCCATTATGTAACAGTATTTAAACTACTCATAACCTTACACAATCTTATTCACAATTTTTACACAATTCATAATCTACTTGACCCTGTCTGAAAAAGCATTTTCTGGCTATAATGTTCTAACTCTTACAATTGGATTGTGTTAATGCAATTTTTCTCTTTTCAGAGATCATTACAAACAATCCAATCATTTTTATATTACATAACTTTTGTCTTTTACATGTCTTGAAAATTTCAGATTATTATTATAGTAACCCGTGTACATTATTGATAATGTGTGTAAAATAGGGTATGAAAGACACTGCAAAATATTATTTTAACAAAATAAGAGAGATCATAAAAAATGCAGGTTATTTTTTTATTTAGTACTGACCTGAATAAGATATTTCACATAAAAGACATTTACACAAGAGAAAATAATAGTTGAATTCATAAAAATTACCCTTTTCAAAAATGTACATACACCTGATTTTAATACTGTTGTTACTTGAATGATCCACAGTTGTTGTTGTTTTTTTTGTTTTTTTTTGTTTAGTGATAGTTGTTCATAAATCCCTTGTTTGTCCTGAAGAGTTAAACTGCTGTTCTTTAGAAAAAATTTTCAGGTCCTACAAATTCTTTGGTTTTTCAGCATTTTTGTGTATTTAAACTCTTTCCAACAATGACTGTGTGATTTTGATATCCATCTTTTCACACTGAGGACAACTGAGGGACTTATATGCGACCATTACAGAAGGTTCAAAACGCTAATGCTCCAGAAGGAAAAACATTGCATCAAGAGCCAGGGGGTGAAAACTTCTAAACAGAATAGAGATGTGCACATTTCTTATTTTGCCTAAATATCATATTTTTTTCCAGAACCTTCAGAAGACACTTGCATGTTTCCCAGATGACAAAATAAGTTAAATTTACCCTGATCTTCAAATTCAAAAAGTTTTCACCCCCGGCTCTTAACGATTGTTTCTCCTTCTGGAGCATCAGTGAGCGTTTAAACCTTCTGTAACAGTTGCATTTGAATCCCTCAGTTGTCCTCAGTGTGAAAAGATGGATCTCCAAATCATACAGCCATTGCTAGAAAGGGTTCAACTACACTAAATGCTGAAAACCAAATAATTTGAGGGACCTGAAAGAACAGCAGGCAGTTTAACTGTTCAGGACAAACAAAGGACTCATGAGCAACTATCACTAAATGCGGCTTCAAACGATCCCAAATGCAGTTGTAAACGATCCCAGAAAAAAAGAAAGAAGGCTGGGAAGGTATTCTGGCTCAAGACAGTTAGGGTATGTTGAAAAACTCAAATCGTATTTTCTCCCTCAACTTCAAAAATCATTTCAAAATCATCCTACATCACTGCAGAAGTACTAACACAGTCTTTGCAAAGTAAACCTGCAAAGAAGCGATACAGCGAAACAGCGATATAGGGCGATTTTGAAGTTGAGGGAGAGCATGAGATGGGAGTTTTTCGACATACCCTAACTATCATGAACCGTAAAAAAACAGTCCAGGCAGAGTAAGACAAGATAAGTGTTTGACATTAAAAAGTATATAAATTGTATTATTTTCCTGAAAATAACCAATCATTACGCTAGATAAGACCCTTCTTTCTCAGCTGACTGAAGAAAGAAAGACATGAACATCTTGGATGACAAGGGGGTGAGTACATTATATGTGAATTTTTGTTTTGGAAGTGGACTTCACCTTTAACTAGAAATTGTGCATTTGAATACGGCCATTGTTTGTTTGTACCTTTTGGTGGACATGATGGGAATCCTCCAGCTCTTGATCTGACTCAGCTCTGTATCAGACACCTCTATATCCAGTGGCAGACGAGGGAACCACACCTTCATCTCCAGCTGAGCGCTCAGGTAACTGTAGGTGAAGTTCACCAGCGTCCGCAGTCGCCCCTGGGTTTCTTTTCCATTCACGTAGACAAAGTCACATCTGTCGGACACCTGAGGGCATCCAAAAATGTTGTTTTCGGTTATTTATAACTCTGAACGAACAGGCTGTTCACACTGTAGTTTGCGTGTTCTGCTGGATTTGAACGGACTTGTGTAAGAGGATTTGTTGGTGCTTAGTCCCAGTAAAAACATGACTTTTGAGACCAAGTATAATTTAGGTTCATATCAGCGTTTTCACTTTTTTTCTACTGCTTGAGATTGCTTTAGTAGTTGTTTCCTTTATTAATGAACTCAACATGAAAGTAGTAGTGGCTGATCCTTATGCTGCATTTTCAAAGTAATCTTTAGACGTTTACTGTCACATCTGAAATATAACGCAAGGCATTGTGAGTCCCAAAGTCACTTAACGGTTCAGCATGGGTTAACCAAATGCATGCTGCCACATGATTAAATCAGTTGTATAATTTATGATGCAATTAAATTTTAACAAGATTAAGGAAGGCATACAGGGGTGACTTTGACCAACATCCTAGTGTGTAAAAGCAAGTTTGCTTAGCATAAACAGGTTAACGAATATGTACTGTATTTATAGGTTTGTGTATACTGTATGTGTCACTATGGCTTGAGCTGATTGGCAGTTTTACACAAGCACAGCTATAACCACAAGGATTATTTACATCTACAGGGTTTAATGGATAACAAATTACATGTTTATGGATGCATAAGATGTTTTTTATGGTTTTTATCTTATTAGGTGACAGACATGGATCCAATGCTGCAGATTTGTCCTGAATGTAATATAAATACTAAATGCAATATAAGCATTGTATGGTTATGCGTCATGTTTTTCTGAAGGTGTTTTGCTTTATAAATAAAACGAGCAGTTGGATGCTGTCTAGAATACAAGTGTGTGCTAGACAGCGAGTGATGCCTTTGTTTATGCCTAATGCTTTGACAGCACAAGCACCTCTGGGGCTCTATACGTACTATGTGTCCCAAAATGACAGGCAGCAGTGAGAAACAGCAGCAGGGAAAGGAAGTAGTTTGCAGAACTTTACATCTGCCAAGGTAAATAATTCATTGTTTTTCTGGTACAGTAGTTGCATATGTTGAAGCGAGAGATGGGTTGATTCAAGGATGGATTGACCAGATTAAAAGAGAATAGGAAACTATTTGTAAACAACCTTATTTCTTACACCCCTTTTTGTAATACTTGATTCTGATTGGTCAATCATATTTTTGTTGTTGTCGTTGTTAAAAGTGTCTTCTTTCACAAAAGCGTATCATCCAAACAGTGATGTTTTCTCTCACTTTATAATTGGTGAGTTATTTCTGTTGTTACCAACTTAGTTAAATGATTCAGTGTTTCCTGAAACCATATTTTCAACAAACTGCATTGCAAAGTTGTGTATATGGAACTGCATCTTTCAACTTGTGGAATAAGAAGCATAGTGTCTTATTAGTATGATATATAACTTAAATAGGTCATGTTCCTGAGCACAATATGCATCCCAGAGCAGATCTCTCTCAACAGTGAGGTTAAAAAAAAAAAATGGAACAAGAGATCCTTCCACTCCACTTGTATAGGCTGTTTCAGACTGGTTTTTGGTCTGTGCGCTGCTTGGTAACATGAAGAACTTTATGGAAATATTTTAATTGGTAGATGAAAGATATAATTAAACAGTCTTGATATTAATTACTTTAAGCAATATTAAAAGGTTGCTCCAAACCATATACTGTCATTTACATAAAAAAAACCCTCCCAGAAATAGACCTGTACTGTACACAACAAATAGTTTTTAAAAAATCTGCACACAGCTGTTGTCCATACAACAACAATTCATACTGTCAATGCTATATTAGCCACCAAAAGGATAAAAACACCACAAAAAAAAAAAAAAAAAAAAAAAAAAGCCAATTCTATTTCTGTGACACACTTTCACACTGCAGGCAAATGTGGCCCAAATCCACAATTTTTTTGCTACCATGTGACTAAGGGTGCTTTCAAACCAGGCACTTTGTTTCGGAACCTGGCGCATTTCCCCCCTTAGCTCGGTTCATTTGGTCATATGTGAACACAGCAACTGCGCTCAAATCTGTGCCAAAACAATCGGTCAGAGATCGCCTGAACGAAAATGAACTCTGGAGCGGTTCAGTTGTAATGAGAAAGCAATCCGAACCAGGCTATATCACATTGTATAATGAGTTATTACAGTTTCGTGAACAGCAGTAGCTTTGTTGTTCTGCTAATACCTGTAAATGTCTGTGTGTGGGCACGTCTTCATCATTCAAAATCAAAGCGCCCCTTTTCATTTTATAATGCTGTCTTATTGCTGTCTTTGTAGTAGGTGTATTTTAAAAATGTTTTTCAGACAAATCCTGGACTCCTGTTCAAAATTATAATTTAAAATAATGACAGCTACAAAAAATGCAACAAAAAAGCCGCAAAGCTGTTGTTATTCTATCCTGACCAATGACAGCTGACCGGAATCCTGGAAAATAAACCGTGGAACTTTAACCAATGAGAGGACAGTTTACTCGCATGTGACTTGTGGTTTGGTCCGTTTAGAAACTTTCCTGTGTGAAAGCGAACCGCACCAAGAATAAAAAGCAACACTGTAATAATTTAATCCCTGTTTCGGAAGAAAGCAATAGATCTACGGGTGTGAAAGCACCCTAAGATTTGTTTTTCTCATGACAGTGTGAACAGCACAAACCTTTCTATCTTTTTAATTCCGATTTGTGCCGCTTCTATATGTGGTACTAAATCCGATACAGGTCACGTTTTGCAATGCACAATGTGAACAGTCATGTCAGAATTTATGCAACTTTTACATCATTCTAGATCAACATTCGTCATGACTCTGCGCTCATGGGAGTCACTTTAAAGATTTCACATGGCCAAAGTTATCAAAAGAGTTGTGAAAGGTAGTCACTGTGCAAGAGTTGCCAAGTCCACAGTTTAGCACAGCAGAATAGGACTACTTTTTCACTGTCATTGTGGGTTGTTTTTCAACTCTGTGGGTTGAAGCAACCCCACTAATGTGATATTTAGCCCCTGAAATGGGATTGGGCTAGTTTTAAGAAGCTGTTGGGCAGATTTTGTTGTGAAAACCTGGCAACCCTGTTTGTATTGTGCTTTTGCGCATACAGGTCAGTTCAGAACCATGATCTGTTCACACTGGAAATCTAATATTGGCCACATGTAAAACAGAAATGTAAACCGCTATACAAAAAAATCAGATCTGAGCCAAAATCGGAATTGAGCACTAAGGCTTGCAGTGTGAACAGGAAACTGGTTTGGGAAAACATGAGTATATTATGGCAGAATTTTCATTTTTGGGGAAGCTATTCCAAACATGAGTCCCATCATGTTTCTTGCTCATGTATAATCTATTAATCTTGTTTACGTTTGGATATGTTTTTAACTGAGGACATCAAACTAAATGCATTTCTGTGTAATTCTCAGAAATGAGGCCAGAAAGCCAGACAGGGCTGAAGTTCTTTTAAGTCTCTGATCTTGGCTGTAGTCACAGTATGGTGCTGAGCTGTCCTTTCAGATTAACTCCTCAACAAAGAGGATACAGGCCTCCTGAGTGAGGTCACAACGTGGCTTAATGATTTTCAGAGGACTTAATGATTTTCAGAGAACACAGGCTCTAAAAGTGGCAGAGGTTGCATACGCAAGAAAAGACTTTCTTGTTCTTTTGCCTCTGTCTGACAGTGACTCCATATTTCACATCTATCCATTTGTTGTCTTTTGGTTAACAAATATTTTAAAAAAAGGTTCCAAATTCTTAGAAAGTAAAACCGGTGTTGTGCCCATTTTCGACCCCCGCCAAATTATTACCCCCTCTTGTTGAAATCGCTACCTGATTGCCTAATCCTAGTCTATTTTTGACAGATAATAATAATAATCATCTATCTTGCTATCGTCAAAGGCATCAGCAACAGGCGATATCTCTGACTATAGTCGATACACGGTACTATCGTCTATCGGCACAACCCTACCTCACACACTACGTAATCATGTACACGTGAAATAGGCGGAAGTACCGACCAGTTTATAAAGCAAACATGCAAAGTAAGTCAAACGCCCTTTACAAGAAAGGTAAAACAACAATGTTGGATAATTTTAAAGTTGGAGGAGAAAATGAGATGGAGTTTTTCACCCTACCCTACCTTTTTGAGTACACAGACGAAGAACTATCTATGTGTGACTTTTTCCACCATGATTACGCAATGCATGAAGACATGGGGGTGAGGACTCTTCTCTATGATATATTTTTTCAGTTATATTTTATTTCTGAATTTTGATTTGTGTATATTTTTAAAAAACAAATATTAATTAGCAGTCACGAAATTTTGCAAAAAAAAAAAAATGAATCTATGAAATAATAATAAAATGTGTGCAAACATTTTAATAACATTTTCTTTTCAATAATTGT
The DNA here is from genome assembly GCF_022985175.1 of Labeo rohita. Lineage (NCBI taxonomy): Eukaryota > Metazoa > Chordata > Actinopteri > Cypriniformes > Cyprinidae > Labeo > Labeo rohita. Next base: position 10,078,917 of record NC_066876.1, on the reverse strand, counting down.
TGTTTTTCAGTAATTTTCCATTTTCAGTAATTTTTCCTTATGATATCAGAATGTATCATTTTTTACATAATGCCCTTAAAAGAAATTAAAAACATGCTCATTATAGGAGAGGTGCATTCAAGTCATTGTATGAAGTGATTTTTTCAAATATCTTTTTGAATAAATTAACAGATCTGAATAGAAAATTAACATCATGTTATTGACCCGTTTCTGTCTCGCACATGCACAGAGAGAATTAGAGTTTGATGTTTGCTTGATATGACTTTGCAGCTGATGTATCCAAGGTGAGCAAATACAGTATAATGACTGTACCTTAAGAACATCTTCATCTGTGGAGCTGCAGTCAGCAAACTCAGAGACATCCGTCACAGAACCATCCTGTTCCACAGCAATGGTTCGTACTCCCACTGTAACCCTCTTACCAGTCAGTACAGCAGTGTTCAACAGTTCTGTGTCCTACACAGGGGACAGGGATCAAAGTTAAATGTTGGATCTTAACACTGAGCTGAGCTTAAACTTTAGCACTCCTACAAATGGAGGTCAGAGATTTGACATGTTATGATAACACTATGTAATCTACTGATGAAATTAATGTCATAATATCAGTGTGGTTATTTGCACCATTTCACAGGTAAAAATAGTATGTTCAGGGACACAAAAGCAGATTTTAGGTTGGACTGTGTTAATCTATTTAGATAATCTGGGCCAGGGATGCACTACCTGGACTGATACAATTTTATGTAATCAAAGTCATTTTTGATGAGAACAAGTGAAAAGCAAAAACAGATTATTTTACGGGACAAAAAACCCATTTCCCAATATTGACTTGAGTGAATGGGTAGCACCAGCTTAGTGGGTAAACCTCTGAACTTTAAAGATCCTGACAGATGCAAAATGCCAGCTCACATAAATGAAACAGGTTTTCAGAAAACAAAGGTCACTTAATTTACCTTTATGTAATGCATTAAAAATAAGCATAGGCTATATCAATATTGTCTGGCTAAAAATGAGAACAGGAATTTGCCATTAGGCTGATCAAACAGCACTGTTTTGTTCATGAATAAAAATAGTTAGATTAATGTCTTATCCAATATAATGCTCTCTGAAATGAGAAAATCCTTCGCCCTGTAAAACCGCCTAAAAGCGACTAGCAAAAACAAGTTACAAATCACGGATTTCCCACACTCTCAGCTGTCACTGGGGCAGTATCTGGTAACGATTAGTTTAGGGATCAGTTTTCACTCTTAACTAGTTGCCTATTAGCATGCATAGTACTAGCATATTGGTTGTTTAGTACTTACAAAGCACATTTTAATGCCTTATTCTGCATGATAGTACCTTAGATCCCTTAATCCAACCTCATACCAAAACTAAACAACTTAGTAACTATAAATAAGAAGCAAAAATCTGCAAAATGTTATTTTACCAAAACAAGAGGCATCATACAAAATGCTTGTTATTTTTTTATTTAGTACTGACCTGAATAAAAAATTTCACGATTTTCTATGTACACAAAAGGCCTATTTCTCTCAATTATTGTTCACAAATCTGTCTACATCTGTGTTAGTGAGCACTTCTCTTTTGCCGAGATAATCCATCCACCTCACAGGTGTGGCATATCCAGATGCTGATTAGACAGCATAATTATTGCACAGGTGTGACTTAGGCTGGCCACAATAAAAGGTCACTCTAAAATGTGCAGTTTTATCACACAGCACAATGCTACAGATGTCGCAAGTTTTGAGGGAGTGTGCAATTGGCATGCTGACTGCAGGAATGTCCACCAGAGCTGTTGCTTTTGAATTGAATGTTCATTTCTCTACCATAAGCTGTCTCTAAAGACGTTTCAGAGAATTTGGCAGTATATCCAGCCGGCCTCACAACCGCAGACCACATGTAACCACACCAGCCCAGGACCTCCACATCCAGCATCTTCACCTCCAAGATCGTCTGAGACCAGCCAGCTGGACAGCTGCTGCAACAATTGGTTTGCATAACCAAAGAATTTCTGCACAAACTGTCAGAAACCATCTCAGGGAAGCTCATCTGCATGCTTCTTGTCCTCATTGAAGTCTCGACCTGACTGCAGTTTGTCATCGTAACCGACTTGAGTGGGCAAATGCTCACATTCGATGGCGTCTTGCACATTGGAGAGGTGTCCTCTTCACGGATGAATCCTGGTTTTCACTGTACAGGGCACATGGCAGACAGCGTGTAGGTGGCATCATGTGGGTGAGCGGTTTGCTGATGTCAACGTTGTGGATCAAGTGGCCCATGGTGGTGGTGGGGTTATGGTATGGGCAGGTGTATGTTATGGACAATGAACACAGGTGCATTTTATTGATTGCATTTTAAATGCACAGAGATACCGTGACAAGATCCTGAGGCCCATTGTTGTGCCATTCATCCACGACCATCACTTCATGTTGCAGCATGATAATGCACGGCCCCATGTTGCAAGGATCTGTACACAATTCCTGGAAGCTGAAAACATCCCAGTTCTTGCATGGCCAGCATAGTCACTGGACATGTCACCCATTGAGCATGTTTGGAATGCTCTGGATCGTTGTATACGACAGCGTGTTCCAGTTCCTGCCAATATCCAGCAACTTCGTACGGGCCATTGAAGAGGAGTGGACCAACATTCCACAGGCCACAATCAACAACCTGTTCAACTCTATGCATAGGCGATGTGTTGCACTGCATGAGGCAAATGGTGGTCACACCAGATACTGACTGGTTTTCGGACCCCCTCGGACCCAACCACAACAGTAAAACTGCACATTTTAGAGTGACCTTTTATTGTGGCCAGCCTAAGGCACACCTGTGCAATAATCATGCTGTCTAATCAGCATCTTGATATGCCACACCTGTGAGGTGGATGGATTATCTCTGCAAAGGAGAAGTGCTCACTAACACAGATTTACACAGATTTGTGAAAAATATTTGAGAGAAATGGGCCTTTGTGTACATAGAAAAAGTCTTAGATCTTTGAGTTCAGCTCATGAAAAATGGGAGCCAACACAAAAGTGTTGCGTTTATAATTTTGGTCAGTGTATTTCAGAAGGTTCAAATGATCACTGATGCTCCTGAAGGAAACACAATGAATTAAGAGCCATGGGGTGAAACTTTTTGAATTTGAAGATTGATTGTCCTTAGGGAAACATAGTATCTTCTATAGCTTCTCAATGCAGTACTAAATGAAAAAAAAATATTTAGGCAAAATAAGAAAAATGGATGCTGCATCTTTCTGTTCAAAAGTTTTCACCTCTTAATGCATTGTTTTCAGATTCTGCTGAGTTATATCCTGGCTCTTCCAAGCTTTATAATGGCAGTGAATGGGATTTTAGAGTTTGGATGAAGTCCAATAAAAGTGCAAAAATCCACAAGGCTCCACATGGCACGACAGTTAGCGGAAGCTAGAGATTATGATTCATTAAGTTGTATATATGCATATTCCTCTTACACAAACCCATCGATTCAAGCCTTTATTAACCCCCCAGAGTCATGTAAAGTACTTTAATGATGGTTGGATGCACTTTATTAGACTTCAAAATCTCAACACCCATTCACTGCCATTATAAGGCTTGAGAGAGCCAGGAGATTTTTTAATTTAACACTGATTGTATTCGTCTGAAATAAAGTCATATTACACCTAGGATGGCTTGAGGGTGAATAAATCATGGGGTAATTTTAATTTTTGGGGGACAAACTATCCCTTTAATAGCTAGTTAATACTGAGAATTGGTCCCCAAGTGTGACCAAGTTTAATTTTGTATATCTCTCATAAGTACATAAAAGTAGACTGAAAGTACACTCTCCTGACGAAGTACTGGCAAACATGTTAGGGTTTTTTGGCCATTTTCTGTCCTGTGCTGTTTTCAGATTTCTGGGACAGTGTCCAGCTGTATATTAGAGCTGCTACAGAAAATCTGATTGATTATGCTTAAATCTGCTCATGTTTGGACACAATCCAAAGGTCAACATGATCGGTCTTGCAGATGAAGCTTGTCGCATTTACAAGCTCTGTCACAGTGCCGAGCCCCTGGTACCCTGCTGGATCAATTCTGTCTTTCAAAAAACCACTGAATAAGTAATGAAGATACTTTACTGTCTCAGATAGAAACTTCACATAGAGACTTTTTACTTTTTTTCCCCTATCTTTAACGAAGTACCATAACCTACCATAACTAGAGGAGCCAGGCCTACAAAGTCCCTCTGAGTGGTGTAGATCCTCATGGTACCTTCAGACGCCCCCGTCATTTTGACTTCATCAGGAAGCGTCAACTCCCACTTAATCACCTGAATCTCTGATTGACTGCTGACATCCTCCACTTCAAAATCCATCTGAAGAACTGCTTGGAGTTTACTTGCCCTGTAAGAGAATGTGCCATTAAACACCACACATCATATACTGTAAAGCCTCTTAATCTTCTGTGATCAAACGGTCAAACAAACAGCTGCATTTGCAAGTTGCTGTTTGATTCTAAATAACTAAGTGCACTTGTAAGTCAATAACTGTATATTGATCATACCACTGTTGCCATTCACAACCCATTTTACTTGCATAATGTGACATATTTCCAAGCAAAACAGGACATTCAATGTGAAAATAAATAGGGCAGTAGGTTGTATGCTGCATTATGATTTCATGTTGACTTTAAAAGATATGTAGCTTGTGGTATTAACCTCTTAGCAATCAGCAAGCCATATCATTTTAACTTCATGGTAGTGCAATCCTGTCAATGTGCAGCATAATGCTTTCGATAGAACATGGGATCACCCTAATCTGATGCATCTGTCTTAAATTTTAGCTTTAAAATGCACAGCTTTCAAGCTCTGGAGATGAACCAAAGAGTTCAGATGGCTATTTTGTGTCAATGGCATAACTGTATATAAATGCATGCATGCATATGTTTTTACAGCCAGAAAGGCAAGTATTTTAATAACTGGGAATGACATTGAAATTACTTTTGGAAAAAAATCCTTGATAAAATAAGCTAGTGATCCTGGGTCCATATGACCATGATTTATCACATATGAAACAAAAATAAAAACATGCAACAGGTACATTGAGCATCAATTAAAGGAGAAGAACATACATAAATGAAGATCAAATGTTGCACCTTCTGAGGAAAACAAAATATCACTTTGCAAAAATCCTGAAAATGATTTTTGCAGTTGAAGGAGAAAAAACATAATTTGAGCCAGAATACACAGAGTTCACAGAGTAAGACTGAAGAAATTAAAAAGTATTTAAAGATAAAAATGAACATCTTGGATGACTGCATTTAAATTGCATTTTGGGGTGGGTCCACATTATCTGTCCTCAAAAAACATTTTTGACCTGAAAGAAAGTGAACTCTTGGATGACAAGGGGGTGGGTACATTATCTGTACATTTTTGACCTGGAAGTGGACTCCTCCTTTAATTAATAACACAACATTATTCCACAAACTACTGTAAAAATGTCTTAAGTCATACAAACAGAATCATTCATTACTATTCTTAAGACTGATTCAATTCAAAATATTTAAATCACAGAATATAGTAACATTAATTCAACATTACCTCTTGAATATGGACGTCTACCGTAACATATTTAGCTCTAAGTGATTACTTGTTGTTTTAAGATGTGAATTAGACACCACAAATTTCATTTCATATAACATATTTAGTCCAACAAACTATTCTTATCCTTGTCAATGAGGCAGGAAAATCCAAAATGAGAACAATGCAACATTCTCTCAAAAAGATATAGATACTTAAGACTGTTACTGGCCAGAAGCAACAATTCACTTACTTAAAAAATATATCTAAACCTTCTTAAAACAATTGTAATGAACATTAACACCAGCTGGTTAAATGTTTATGCAAATATAGCATAGAAAGATGTAGTTAATTCTGAGAAAAAGTAGTTTCTTAACTTAAAGGGATAGTTCACCCAGGAGTGTTGTATGGAGTAATTACATCGTCTCACCCTAAAATTTTCCCAAACCTGCATATTACTTTCTTTCTTCTGCAGAACATTAAAAATATTTTGAAAAAATATGATGTCCGTTTAGTTACCAACATTTTTCTTTAAACTATCTTCGTTTATGTTCTGCAAAAGAAAGTCATACAGGTTTGACATCAGGGTGAAAAAAAGGTTTTTAGCTGACATTGTTAACAGTTGTGTAGCAGCAATTGTAATGAGCTATCTGAGGTCAGCTTGAATCCTTCACTTACCAGTTTTAAGAAAAAAAAATGTAAAATTTGTTCAAATTAACAGACACTGTCATAGGCGACATGAAGCGTTTATTCATCTTCTAGATGCATGCGTTTCTTCTTTATTATTCTCAGTGAAATCAAAAAATAAAATGCAACCAAATACATAAACATATGCCATATAAATTGGTTTAAAAATGATGTCAGTCAAACAAGATTCTTACTCATGATTTAGTGACTTTGCTCTCAAGGCAAGAAATGCCAGATCATCTCATGCTCAAATCAAAGGCTGAAATCCTAGAATCGTTTCTGACTACAACCATAAATAGTGAGGAGAATTCAGGTTAGGCTTTCACTAATAGGATTCTGACACACGCTGTTGTACAACCCTGACCTGTGCTCCCATCTAATGCATGTATAGTAAACCATGCACATACATGCAGATCTCAGTGGCAAACATATACAGTGCCTTACAAAAGTATTCATACCCCCCCATGTTTTGTTATGTGGCAGCTTTATATTAAACTGCTATTTACAAAAAAAAAAGAAAAGCACAGAACAGGTTTGTAACAATTTTGCAAATTTATTAGAAATAAAAAACTGAAATTATTTCATTGCATAAGTATTCACACCCTTTTCTGGGACACTTGAAATTTAGATCAGGAGCATTCATATTTCTTGTAGATGTTCCTACACTTTGAGTGGAGTTAACCTATGGCAAATTTATTTGAATGAGTATGATTTGGAAAGGCACACACCTCTCAATAAAAGATCTAACAGCTGAAAATGCATATCAGAGAAAAACCAAGCTAAAATAACTGCCTGTAGAGCTCAGAGACAAGCATTGCATCAAGGCACAGATCTGGGGAAACAGATTGTGAGAAACAAGATTCTCTGGTCTGATGAACCTCAATTCCAACCATCATGTATGAGGAAACCAGGCACTTCTCATCACCTGCACAGTAGCATCCCAACAGTAAAGCGTGGTGGTACCAGATGTGCAAAACTTGTCGCATCATACACTGTAAAAACTCCAACTTGCAAATTGTTCACTCAGTTTAAAAATGTAAGTCAAGTGGACACATTTTTAAGCAAAATGTTGAGTTTACACATAAAAACAAGTTAACTCAATGTTTACTATATTTTTCTCAATGAACACAAATAAGAAAGTTGAGCAAACTCAGTATTTTTATTTCTTCATTTGAGCGGTCAACTTGACATTATTGCGCATGCGCAAAGTGCCGTCGCTGAACTATACATGGAGTTTACTGCTTCAAACATAAACAACGATGGCAAAGGGAGTGGATGTCTTCTTTTAAGGTAAGTTCTTTCTGCCCAGATTTAATATAGAAAGTAAGCCAAATAAACTACACAGGTTTGTAAATGTTCTTTAAAGAAAGAATAAACACTGCTGAATGAAGTCTGGCGGATAACTAGTTAGCTAGCTTTGTTTTTCCAAGCACGATCAGCTAACGGTAGCATTTGCAAGGTATGTATACAGATATATTTTTATAGATACAGTTCAAATGTCGATTAAACGAGTATATAATTAACCAGATAGAGGTTAATTATGTGTTGTATTTCGTTGTGCTAGGCAATATAACTTACTAGTTTATCTGGCACACAGTTGTTGTTGTTGTTTTGTTTTTTGTTTTTTTGTGAATCCGCGATACTGGTGCATATATGTGAAAGTGCAAGACGTGTAAGATGATAAACGTGTTTATTGACACAACCGAAGCGTGCAGAAAATATGCGATCACAGATTCATCTCTCTGTAGCAGCTTAGTTCGCTTAAATTGTCAAATACACATAAAGTTATGTCAAAATGTGATTATTTACATAAACAATCACTTGTAAGTCTGAAATGAGAGTCAACGTCTGAGACAAAATCGCCTGTGTCAGTAAATTTGATCCGTGCATTAACGTTAGCCTCATAAACCTGCTGATATTTGTTCCGTTAATGTTACAAAAAATAAATAAATAAATAAATAAAAAGCTAAGACAACACTTGCTCCTCTTGACTGAACAAATTTAGCAGCTTCAATAAGAGTCAGTTTATTCCATACAGTGAAGATATGCAGTATTTTTTTATACATGTATTTTTTGTATTATTTCTGACTTATTTCTGTACTGGTAAAAACTAGTCCTTATCCAGAATTTTATTATTATTATTTTTGTTATGTTTTAAACATTTAATGTCAATATTTAGTAGGAAAATAAATTTTTTTTTTTTTTTTTACTGCAGGACACAAAGCCAGAGGATGTCCACACCAAGGGTATGAAGATGAGCATCTTAACTATTACTGGAAGATGATGTTGTCATCCACTCAAACCTAAAGGTGCCTAGGATGTAGTACTAGAGACGCAGATTGTGTTGGAATATATACATGGCCTTACCACTGCTGTTGCTGTCCTCTTTGGCTTAATTTAGATCATCCAAAAAAAAATGAAAATTCTTTCGTCATTTACTCACAGCCATGTCGATCCAAACCCATAAGACATTTGTTCATCTTTAATACACAAATGAAGATATTTTTAATGAAACCTGAGATATTTCTGTCCATTCACTGAAAAACTATTCACCTAAAATTCTGATGCTTCAAAATGTTCATAAAGAGATTGTAAAACAAATACATAAGAATCGAATGGTTTAAACAAAGTCTTCTGAAGAGACGTGATCACATTACACATCATGCATTTCACACTAAATGCTGCTCCATCTCTGCAAGTGCTGTGAGTTTGAGCCTTATATAACATGTATTAAAAAAAAAACCCAGAAATCGTATTATATTTTAGTTTTCTATACAGTGATAGCTTAAAAGCTATGTCAATTAGCACTGCATTATAAGTACACTCTAAAAAGATGGTTCTTTAAAGGTCTATTTAGAACCGAGTTCAGGTTTTTTTTTTTTTTATTCCTGGCTTTTTAAAAAAAAAAAAAAAAAAAAACTTGTAACTGTCAAAACACCTCATTACTCATTTTCTGGACATCAACTATCCAGCTACACAGACTATCAACACAGTTTCAACAGGTGAAGTTCTTTCTTACAGTGTCTATAAAATGTTAACTTTCATATTGTAACTTGTTTCCCATTGCCAATAATGTCTTTTTCTTTTGTTTAGGTTCTTTTTTGTGTGACCAGCTCTGTTCGGTTAAGGATACTCTCTTCTCCACTAAGTAATAGAGGTAATGAGTTTATTCATTGTTAGATTTTTCTTAAAATTATTACTTGAGTCTATGCTTAAGTGTTAAAGCTATATAAAACTATCCTAAGATCCCACTTTAAATCACTTTTTCTTTTTTTAATATTTTGAAGGGCATACTGCTTATATGTCAATTTTTGCATATGGCCTTCAAAAGCATAATTGTTTTTACATAAACACATGGACACTCTTTAACTGTAAACTCAACTGTGTATTTCAGATGCATCATATTCACAACCTCATCATCTGCAGAGAAACTGCCACTCAATCACACCACATTGATGGGCTTAAAGGCATCACAGAGGATCCTGAAGATACATTATTCCTGGAAATTTTGTCATTTATTTTCTATTTCTATTTTTACTTTCTGATGTATTTTTTTCATGTTCATTGTCAACTGTCATTTATTATTTGTATTTAGCCAATAACTGTTTTTAGAGCATTTTCATTTTTGCTTCAAGTTCATGTCAATTAAAAAAAAATAAAAGTACCTAACTGAAACTAAATGCTGTTTTGTTTAGTTTTTGTGTGAGTGTGTAAAACCCTAATACAGGCTAAAATACATTATAGGAAAAACAAAAATGTTAATAGATAATATATGTAAATAATATTAATAAGTAAAACTAGTATCAAAGGTATAAATATACTAATATTAATGAAAATAAACTATTTTCAAATGTACTATTTTCTAAATCCTATTTCATGCATCCCTACAATTGCGTCTCTTCAGGAGACTTAAACTGCTCAATTCATATTAACTTATATATTTATTTAATTATTTATGATCTCTTTATGAACGCTTTGAAGTTTTGGGTGAACAGCCTTTCAATACAGAAGTCTCTCAAATTTCATTAAAATATTTTAATTTGTGTTGAGTGTGAACAACGGTTTAGAACAACATGGGAGTAAGTAAATGATAAATTTTCAGAATAATTTTGGTTGAATTATTCCTTTAAGTGTTGTGTTAATAGTTGAAATATTTTGCTTCTTGATCCAGTGTGTTTGTTGCATTATGGATGCGCCAAAATAATAGATGGAGCAAGATGAACGTTTAAAATGACGGTAAAGTTTAGCTTCCTTTAAATTATATAAAAGTTTTTTTGTGACTTTTGATTTAAAACTTTACTTAAGGCTGCAGAATTTTAATATTTTTAATGTTACATTTTCCTGGCACTTAAAAAAATAATTTTTAAGTGTGTGTTTTTTGTTTAAGAGTGTTTTTATTGTAAATAGTCACATCCTAGTTACATCATAGTTTGAGTGGAGAAAAGCTAAATTGTGTTCATTTTGCAGAATGCCAATAAATACTTTCTGTAATGATGACAAAATCTTGTTTGTGTTATATTTACAGTATTGTTCATACTGCATGCATTTGTATTCTTAAAGGATGTGGAGGAGCATACAATGTGGCTTAGAGTCTGGATGTAAGATTTAAAGTTATACATTTACATAGTAAAAAATGCAGTTGAGTTGGCTTAAAATACTAAAGCAACCGGCTGCAAAGCTTTTTTGAGGTTACTGAACTTCAAGAAAAAAATTACTGGCACAACTTAGTTCTTGAAGTTCAGTAAACTCAGTTCAGTAAACCTTAATATTTTAAGTTGAGTCAACTTAATTTCAGTTAATCTGCTGCAAAGCATTTTTGAGTTTACTGAACTTCAAGAACTAAGTTGTGCCAACTCTGACTGGTAGTTCACTCACTGAAGTTCACTGAACTTTTATATATGAGTTGGCACAACTTCCCTCCTTTAAAGTTGAGTAAACTCAAAATTGCTGTGCAGCAGATTAACTTAATTTTTTAAGTTAACTCAACTTTTTTATTTTTTACAGTGTACCCAAAAAGACTTGAGTCTGTAAAGGTGCTTCAACTAAGTACTGAGTACTGAATACTTATGCAATGTACTTATTTTAGTGTTTTATTTTTAATATATTTGTAAAGTTGTCACAAATTTGTTTTGTGCTTTGTCATTGTGGTGTATGGAGTGTAGATTGATGCGAAAAAAAAGTGATTTAAAGCAGGTTAACATAAGGGTGCAACCTAAAACGTTAAAAAAAGGGGAAAGGGGTACGTGAAAAAAGAAAAACGTGAAAAGGTTAGCCATTCTTTGGTGCTTTTGTGGATAATTCACTTTAAAGTGAAAGCATAAATCCAGCGGTTTTATTAAACAGATAATGACTAATCAACAAATTACAGGAATAATTACAGGAATCCACTTTGACCAATCTGCTTTAAAATGTAAAATCATGGTTTCCATGAACAATATTTCCTGCCTGGCAATGTTTAATCAGAGTCGCCAATGAGAGTTAGTTAGTCACTGCCTAATCATCATCTAAATTATTACATTTTCCTTAACAGACACACTCACCTTTTCACATTTGTAGTTGACTTTCTCTGACAGATTACTCCAACACTCCCATCTGGACCTGTGTCTAGGGTGATGTCCCATAGTGCCGCGTTGCTAGGTGTGACTTTACGGAAGGACACACCCTTTTTTACCATGGCTCTGTTAATAGTTATAAAGAAAAATGGAAAAAAAAGTATGAATTATGAATAGACTGCAGAGTGTATATCAGTAACACAAACAAACATGTTAGTTACTGGTTAAACTAATAACACAAAAGTTCGTTCACACTATCTCACAGACTGTTATGACAAACAAATTGGGAGTAGTAAAATCCAAATAATATACTGGGTAAACTGTGATAACATGGTATCCCCCAAGGCTTGATTCTGGGCCCTTTGTTATTTAACATTTATAGGTTTCCACTAGTGTAATTAATCAGTGTAACATCTCCTTAAGTGAAAGTATGTAACATACTTTTATCAATTCCTGCATTTTCTGGAAATCAATCCTTGTCTTGGCATAGCTAGCAACATACTCTGCTGTTTGAGCTACAGGAACACCTGTCAGAAAGTTTGTAAGGTAAAAGGTGGGTCTTCACTTTTATCCCCTTTAAAGTACCATAAATACAGGTAATATTTTATACATTCAGGTGGATTTCATACTGTTTTTTGAAACTGCAGTTATGCACATTCCTAGTGTGCAAGTGTGTTTCATTTATCACTAGTTCCATCCTCATTGGAAAGCAATGCTTGTGTTTCTATACATAGCAGGTTTGCATGTGTGGGTGGACGTGTATGGCAGGGGGAGATGAGGCCAAGGATGGCCTGTTCAATGAGTGCAAAGCTGAGACTGACAGCGTGGTTTCAAATACAGGGGGCAAAGAAAAGGATGTTTGTCTCCGTTCCCTTACAGAGGACAGGAAATCAATGACATCCACATCAGACCCAATTAGCCAAGCCTGGACGGTCATGACAACCCAGACCTACACACATGGGCATAAAAAAACCCAAAAACATTTTAACAAATGAAAAGAGACACTTATATATTTTACAATCCAAATCTTCCTCTGTTCATACACAGCAGCTCTCAGTAGTTCATTTAAGGCCATCTGAGGGAAACATCTACCGAGTTCCTGTTTCTTTAAAACCTTTACAAACACTGACCCCATAACACACTATAATCAGAAAAATGTATCAATATAATTGATCATACAACCACAACGTTATGTTTCCACGGGCAAAAGGAAGTTTGTCAGTTCAATAGTGCCAAAATCCTGTTTAGCTCAAGGGACCATTAGAGCTCTTGGAACAGAATCTAAAAGCTTCCCGAGAACCAATACAGCCACACAGAGTATATCAATATAAGCACAATGATAAAAGACTGTTAAAATGACTGCTGCAAAATGCACCTTCCAGATTTCAGCACCCGTTAAATCTTTTGTAATGTCAGAGCCATATTTGTGTTTTCATCTGATGCTGAAGGGTCTTTTTCTCCATGAGTGGTTGTAAAACTCCATAGGGCAAGATATTAGTCTCACAAGGGCTGTATTGTAAGACCCTAGCTGCCTGCCTGCTCGAGTGCTTGGTAATCGGGCCAGATTTGTTAGGGCGTTCGAACATACACACATAATCATGTTTGCAAACATAAGAGCAGGGAAGATTATGTTATGTTGATTTTATTAATGAAAACAGCAAGATTTGTGTATTGTGTGCATGTAACATTGGGTTACGGTTATGTTGGGCTTGTTTAAAAAATATGATCTTTTTGTGTTCAGAATTGTGTATGTGTGTGTGTAAGACCATCTGTACCCTGTTCTTGTAAGATGTAATCACTGTCTTGAGTGAAGGGCTCTTGGGAGCACTAATCTTGGCATTGACAGAGAAGATTCTGGGACTATTCAGACGTAAGACCAGATTTGACCCTCCCTCTCTTGAACAAAATGTTTTAATCTCTCACAATATCTTTTTTCTTTTGTCATCTTTCCTCTGCAAGTTTCTGACTGTGCATTTTTACTTCTAGTTCCAAATGCATTAAGTAAAGCAAGAAGGTTTCAAATGCAACATAGTTCATAATGTTTATCTATTATCATTTCCTATTTAAATTGTATCATTATAAATAAAGTACAAGCAGTTTCAAAACAGGAATTAGATGTTAGTTTATGTGTTCATGCAATAGAATATCTGTGCAAACAGAAAAGTGACAGTAAAGACAATTCTAATGCTGGCTGTCATTAAACAAATCATTATATAAATCTGATAACATTTGTTTCAGCGGCTACTACTTTTGGCCCCCTTAAAAAATTGATGGAGATGCCCCTTCACAGTACGTTAAGTCCACACTTATCCCTCTCTGTCAATCCCCTGAAACATCTGTTCAAGACCGGCATTTAACACTCCAAACCAAATCAATCCATTTGACCTATGGAGACCAAACAACTTGTGAAACATCCATCCCAAATCATCTTCTGTCTGTCACTGTTATGAACCTCAGAGTATTTTGGTAGAGGGTATATCAGAGCAAGCTCGACATCTGATATCACGAGTCCATTTGCGAGTCCTTTTTCAATTATCCATCAGACATCCCTGACATTTCACATAATGAATGTAGGCTTTGAAATGTCATGCACATACTCAAACACGTACAGAAAATGCCAGAGAACCATACTGAGAATATTAAATGGGCAAGTGGTGGAGAAAACACACGCGTCCAGAATTCACACACACCAAGTGCCAAATGTAAGGAACATCGGGATAAACAAAATGCCATTGGCTTATTCTGAGGAAATGGTGCCATTTGTGGTCCATTTGTATTTGCGTTTCTGAGAAATCCTGAATTATCTGTTAAACTCTTTTATTCTTAACTGTTCTCTCTTTGGAAAAAAATGGTTTGATCTTTCTGGCATCATATTTGAGGGGAGTGGCTTTTTATGACAGTGTTGAATTGTGACCCTGGACCACAAAACCAGTCATGAGGGTCAATTTTTGGAAGATTTGAATAGATAAGTGGAATAAATAAGCATTCCATTGATGTATGGTTTGTTAGGATAGGACAATATTTGGCCGAAATACAACTATTTGAATAGTGGGAAAAAAAATAAAAAAATTTGAAAAAGATAATTTTGACTCATACAATGTATTAATGGCTTTTGCTACAAATATACCCGTGCTACTTATGACTGGATTTGTGGTCCAGGGTCAATCATGATTTAGGGCTGAAATATTGACTATTGAGAACTCAAAATGGGAATCATTGATTCAAAAGATCTACAGTCATGGCCAAAAATATTGTCACCCTTGCAAAACAGCAGTTGGGAGAAGGCGTCCTTCAAATCTGAATGACCTGGAGAAGTTTGCAAAAGAAAAGTGGTCCAAAATTCCAGTAGAGAGGTGTAAGAAACTGATTCATAGTTACAGGAAGCGATTGATTTCAGTTATTTTTTTCAAAGGGGGTGCTACCAAATATTAAAGGAGAACTCCACTTCCAGAACAACAATTCCCAAATAATTTACTCACCCCCTTGTCATCCAAGATGTTCATGTCTTTCTGTCTTCAGTCGTGAAGAAATTGTTTTTTGAGGAACGCATTTGAGGATTTTTCTCCATATAATGGACTTCATTCGTGCCCCGATTTTGTACTTCCAAAATGTAGTTTAAATGCAGCTTCAAATGATCCCAAATGTGGTTGTAAACGATCCCAGTCAGGGATGAAGGGTCTTATCTAGCGAAACGATCTGTCATTTTTTTCTGAAAATAAAAATTTGTATACTTTTTAAGCACAAAAGCTTGTGTAGCACAGGCTCTGGGATGCACGTCCACGTACTATTGAATCATGTCGAAAGGTCACACAGAACGTAGGCGGAACTACAGACCCAGTGTTTACAAAGCGAACACGCAAAGACTAAGAAAGTGCACGTAAATCAGACGCTGTTTATAAACAAAAAGGTACAACGATGTCTGACGATTCTGAAGTTGTAGGAGAAAATAACATGGAGTTTTTTGACATACTCTACCTTTTTGAGACAGAGTACACAGACAATAAACTTGTGGTGATTCGAAGACATCATTACGATCATTTTACCGATTCGGACCTTTCGGAGTCTCCTTCAGCAAAATAAACAAATCTTTTTTCGAGTCATTTCATTCATTTTAGCAAAATCAGCATCACGTGACAGCCCCATAAGATGAACGAAGGACGACTCTTTTCTTCCCGAGTCACATTAAATATTTGTTCAAAATGAACGAATCGTTCAAGAACGACCCGTGGACGCGCATTCTAAAGCCTGTGATACACAAGCTTTTGTGCTTAAAAAATATACACATTTTTATTTTTCAAAAACAATGACTAATCTTTTTGCTAGATAAGACCCTTCTTCCTCGGCTGGGATCGTTTAGAGGCCTTTGAAGCTGCATTTAAACAACATTTTGGAAGTTCAAATTCGGGGCACCAATGAAATCCATTATATGCAGAAAAATCCTGAAATGTTTTCCTCAAAAACCATAATTTCTTTACAACTAACGACAGAAAGACATGAACATCTTGGATGACAAGGGGGTGAGTAAATTATTTGTAAATTGTTGTTCTGTAAGTGGAGTTCTCCTTTAAGTTAAGGGCAGCAATATTTTTGTCCAGTGCATTTTTTGGGTTCTGTGTGGAACTGTATCAGATTTTGCTTTTTTTCTCTGTTTTTTGTGTTGTTCCAATGCAAACAAACAAACAAAAAAAAGTACATGTGAGTACCAAAACATTTACAACTGCAACAATTTTCTGAGAGAAGGGTTGCATTTTCTGACTGAATTGCAAGGATGCAGATATTTTTGGTCATGACTGTATTAAGAAAATACAAGCTTTCATGACTGTAAAAAAAAAAAAAAAAAAAAAAATATATATATATATATATATATATATATATATATTCAAGCCTGTTAATTGTTTCTTAAATTATCATGTATATGGTCCAATGTTGTCAATTCCCAGGGATCCACATTTGATACTTTTTGATTCAACCTGATTCTGTATTTTCTTATTAACAAACCCTTCCTGAATATTCCAAAAGCCTTACCATTGCATTTAGCAAGACAGTGAGATGATAAAACCAAATGAGACATTTCTAATTAGTCTCACAGCATATGAATCATGAAAAGACTAGTCTAAATTATGAAGATTCACTCATTTAATCAAAACAATCACTGAGCATCAGTTTATCTTTCCTGCCTCACAACCTTCTAATTTATGACCAGCTGTAATGCAACTGTGATACGTGTCACTTTCTGCTTGATAAAATATGAGCATGACTACAGATGAAATTTATCATGGTGATTCCTAACGGGCCTCCTGACAGATTTATATGTGATGAAATTCAGATGAGAAGGAGTAGCTATTTTTCAAAAGGCTTGATTGGGTGAAGCGTTCACAATGATTGATCCCAGTGTGATTTAGAAACCAAAATACAGAGCTGAGAAGGCTGGCAATGATTTCAGTAACATCAAATATATAATTCAATGAAATAATAAACTGATGGCTGTACACAACACTAATTTACTAATCTAATATAAACACACCCTTGTGAAAAAGAAGTATAATTTAGCTTAATCCTTTATATATATATAAAACAGTGTATCGAAAAGTAAAGAAAAGAAACTTAATTGCATGTCAAGTCCAATTACATGAAAATGTATTAAAAATGTAAACTTTTGGGATCAGTTTATTTTAAATGCCGATCATGTTAATTGCAAACATTGTGAATGTTTCAAAATACAACAACGAGCACCGTGAAACCATTTAAAAAGGCGCATTTCAACGGTCTTGTGACTGGATATGAAACAGCCAACAGTAAAATGATCCCAAATGGTACAGTGGCGCGCTCTCTTTATTTTTTATCAAATGAGTGAAAAAACAGTCCTACTACTAGCCTTTTTTTTTTTGACAAAAAAACAAAACAAAACAAAAAACTTTATTCGGGTGCAGAAGCTGGCATTTTGAGTGGCATTGCACATCCTGTCATGCCACTATTTGCTACTGCACTAGACGCATTGCAGCATTAAAGTTTACGATTTAAACGACAATCGATCATGGAAATGATCAAAAACTGACATCCCTACTTTTTACCAAATGGGCATTATAGGACCCAGGTGAGGCTGCCACGTGCTATAATTATTTACTTGGTTATCACACATCGAAAGCCTCATTCTGTATGTGCATTCTCAGTTTAAAACAGTGAATGCAATCACCATTCAGGCAAAATATTGCTTCAAGAATGAGCCACACTGCTGACGTGATCTAATCGGTAGCACACCCTGAGCACACTGAGTTAACATATTCCTCTTATCAATTCCTCTTATCAGCAAGACATATCAGCATAATTTTTCATATCGGGCCAATGCCGATATTTACCTTTAAAGCCATTATCGGTCGATTCTGATATCAGTCCGATAATATCATGCATCCCTAGTTAAAACTGATATAAAATGTAATTAGTTAACCTTTAGAGTGGCTTTTTGACCCACTTGAACCTAACAACAACTTCATATGTAATTTCATAATTTACATATCTTTTACTGTTCTTGGAATACAGTAAAATGCACAGCCTAATGTACTGACAAGCATTTACATAAAACTAAAATACACTTTTAAATGTAATAATGCCATTTTTGTTGAAGCAGTTTTTCATGTATTTAAATGTTAGAGGCTTCGGGTTCATCAATGATCCTATATCAAGATGAGGGGGACATCTATGTGTATTTTGTTTTGTTTTTTTTTACCTGGAATGAATATTAGTCTCTGCAACATCAAGCTATACACTAAAGCGCTCGCATGTGAATTTAACAGAAACAAATGTTTTAATCAGCATTACATCCATGCTGCAAGATGTTCAAAAAAGTGGTGGGGACAATATCGACCCTGGCAAAAAGTGATGGGACATGTCCCACCTGTCCCACCCAGAAAATTACGCCTACTGTTTGAAATGACTTGAGGGTGAGTAAATGACAACAGAATAAATGATGAACAAGTATACTTTCAATACAGTTGAGCACACTTCTTTCACACAATAGTAAGCATCCATTTGTCCCTCTTTCCTTCTGTCCCAAACATTAGATCCACCATTTTGCGAAGAATGCAAAGCATACATGCAAATAAAAGCATCACAAATAACCCACATATATGCATATGCATAACTAGTTAACATAATCTTAATGCATGCATATGTTTGTATTTTATGAGTTCACCCTAGTAAGAATACTCTACAATAACAATGCTCTACTGCTATTGCACCACTGAGTAGTGTACTATCATTTTTAAAGTGGTCATGTCTGATTCACACTTCATACTGAGACATCCTGAGGGGAGGCTATGATAACAACAACAACATTCAAACAAATCCTTCAGGACCAATACTAATGATATATTTTTCATTTCTACATTTTCATCACCATTAAAGCCAGCAGTGGGATATCACAGCATGACATATTAAACCTCACCAAAGCTCACATCTGTTAATATCTCAATGCTTCAAGGGCAACTGAGCAATTGTTCATAATTTGATAATAGCGCTAGTTAATGAAAAGTATCTATTGACCATCTGGAGCCATTTTCAAAATTGATTAATAGATAACAGGCAGAAATGTAATCATGTTTGTGTGCATTTTAAATGTTGAGAAGAGAAGAGAAGAGAAGAGAAGAGAAGGCACATCTCGTGGGACAGTTGTCCGCAGTGAGTTTGCAGTGAGTGATGTGAGCTGTATAGAGGAGAGCTGGTTGTGGACAGACTGAGATTTAAGAGACAATGATTAAGCGGCAAGAGCAACAGGGCTTAAATAAAGAGAGAGATGCTATATCAGCAAAACAAAAAAAAAGGGGGGCTCAAACACACTGAAATGTGCTTCAGAGAGGACTGAACTTCACCAGGGAAGTCTGACACAGCAGAGATGGATGTTAAGAATGAAGGGGATTAGGGGGATGGCAAGGACAACAGGTCCAGCTGTCCTCTAAGACCCTAAAAACACAGACACAACCTGACATGTGAATGTAAAATGGTCTACACATGAAAAAAGTGCACATACATGATCACACATAAAAGAAATAGAGCAGCTTTACAGAAAGAGCATATTTTCAAAAGTCTACAACGGGCATCTTGAATCTCCTCTTCTTAAACTTCTTAATTTAATTTTCGGTGATTTCCCACATTTCTTAGTGCTGAAATCCACTGCATCACAAATTCTTCCACAACCCAAATGCATTTCTTTAAACAGAAGGAGTTAAAGGGAAAACCAAAAGGGAAAACCACCTCTGCAGAAGAAGATCGACGCCTGCTTTTACATCATTGCCTGTTTAGTCCCACCCACTGATTCACGCACAAAGGTTAATTAACAAGAGGTGAGCACAGGTCTATGCAGAAACCAAACGATAAAGATGGCTTTGGAGACAATAAGATGCTGTGCAGTGCCAAAGTGTAAAAAAAAAAAAGTCCAATAGGGTCTGGCTGCAGACACACTTGCATTTTCAGACATGCACTCTCAGACTTGTACTCTCAGACAACAGCACTTTCGGAAGTCTTTTTTAATTTGTGTTTTATTTATTTATTATTATTTTTTAATTAAATATCTCAGCATTTTACAACAGTTGCCAGGTGGTGAATACAAGAAAAAAGAAACTAAATTACAATGTCACTCGAACAGCAGTTAAATTACAATGTCACAGAACAGCAGATTATGAACGCAATGTGCAAAGTCTCTCGTTAAGCGTTTTCCTCCCGTAGAAAATCATTAACACTTAATATGGTTTAATGTATTAAGATATTAAAAGATCAAATATATATGTATCAATATAATGTACATGTATATAGTGTTTTCCTCTGCAAAACGTGGCATAATGTGGTCTCCCAGAATAAACGCAATGCGTTATTCGCGTTTTCCCATATAGAATAATCTCTACAGCCCTTTTATATCATTGTCTTTTATATCATTGTGTTTTATTAATGATTTTCTTTGGGAGGAAAACGTCTATTTAACACACTGCATTCTGGGCATGTCTGCTTGCCTATACGGAGTTGGTCCTTTTAATATCACCTATTTCTTATTGCGCATTCAAATCTGCTGGTATATAGTTTGTCAACAATAAGGTTTATACTGAATTTGGTCTTTATCATCTTTTTGCCACATTAAGCGGTTGTTGGGCAAGTAGGTATAAAAGTTAAAATTTGCGCATTGTATTCATGGTCATATGCTTGCCTTGAAGTACATTAAATTAATAAACCATATATCAAATTTGATTTTTAATGGCGCTTATTGTATCCTTATACATTAAGCCATATTAAGTGTTTATGGTTTTCTACGGAATGAAAACACTTAACAAGAGACTTTGCACATTGCGTACATATTCTGCTGTTCTGCTGGCCACGGATTTGCAAGACTTCGCAGGACTTGTCTTTATCTCCTACAGATGACTTGCAAGACCCTGTGCATTATGCTGTTAAATTCGTTTTAATCGTTTAACCACCACAGCGTCTTGTCTCCATTGGCAACACGCACGATTTGTATGGATTGAAAGTGACGTTGCAGGTAGCAGAGAGTGCAAGTGATGATTGCGAGTGACATTGTAATTTAGTTTCTTTTTTCTTGTCTTCACCATCTGGCTATTGTTGTAAAATGTTGAGAAATTCAATTACTACTTCAATTACTACTATTTTACTTCAGTATAAGTATTTAAATACTTTTGTTTCAGAGAACATTTAAAATGAGACAAAAACTTCAGTTCCACAAAAGCAGACTTATTTACACGCACTGTCCCAAACCCGTTGTGCACACTTTTACTGAATAGCCGAGTTATAACGCAGCTGTAAAGCGTAATGTGTGGCTATACTTTTTATTTGATGTTTATACCACTTCAAATTTCAGTGTTTATTTATCAGTGTTTTGCAAGCACCTAAAGGATTTTTCTGAAGAACAGCAGGCAGTTTAACTGTTCAGGACAAACAAGTGACTCATGAACAGCTATCACTAAACTAACAAACAAATAAACAAAAAAACAGCTGTGGATCATTCATGTAAAAACAAAGTATTAAGAATGAAGTGTATGTAAACTTTTAAACAGGGTTATTTTTAAAAATTCAACAATTATTTTCTGTTGTGGACTATATGTATGTCTTTGTCTGTGTAAAATATCTTATTCAGGTCAGTACTAAATAAAAAATAACATGCACTTTGTACGATCCCTCTTATTTTGATAAAATAATATCTATTCAGACACCTTTTTTAAAGCCCAGCATAACAATGAATGCACAGCCAAAGCATTCAGAGAGCGAGAGAAAATGTGTTTGCGGCACAGCATGCCTTTACATATAATCTGAGGGATTAAATGTGCATGTCTTTTTCAGCCATATAGCTAGATGCTCAAATCTACACAATGAGCTTTACAGACTATGTTCCCAGACAGAGTTCTGCAGTCAGAATAACAGCTCAGAATATCACTGAATGTTATTATCATGACATGTATTTTTCCACTCCACACTGATAATCTGCACTGCTTCCAGAAAGGATGATAACATTACTGGTATTTTCAGGAAAAATGCATAATCCATTAAAAATCTTGTTTCCAGTTTATTGGTATGTTTCTCATAAAGCATTAAAGCATTGGTGAGACATTCCTAAGAGTAGAGCACAGCAGCAGCAACAGCAAGGTTGCTGGTTTGATTCCCAGGAAATGCATGAACTGCTAAAATGTAAATCTTCATTGCAAGTCACTATGGATAAAAGTGTTTCCAAATCCATATATGTCTTTTTTTTTTGAGAAGACAAACATCTCTGCATGAGACTTACCTGAGGGAGAAAGTATCCAGGTTGGCTGAGCTCCTCACATAGACATAAAAGGAGGCAATATCAGTCTTCTTAAGTGGTTTTGAGGAGGTCTGGATGACCACAGCCTCTCTCAGTCTGAGCACAGACACTGGCATGGCCCCCTGTTTGACCTGCAGGAGCCGAACGCTCCCGATCCTCTGCATGGGGGTCACAGGCATGTACTCAACTTGAGGCTGGCCAGCATTTCCATCACCCATATCCCACCTCTTGCCCTCCTCCCCACTTGCTGTGCATGGGCCGTAGGTGCTGGGTCGGGCCTGATAATACAGCTCCACAGGGTTTCCCTGGCTCAGCCCTTGTCTTTCCCGACTTGAACTGCCCTCAACTGGGCTGAACCAACCTGCAGGAGCATCAACCTCTGCCATGCAGGTGCCACGCTCATTTCCAATGACACAGGAGCCCCGGACCTCCTGAGTCTGCCAGAAGGCATACACAGTCACACAAGGCAGGTCATCTTTTGTTCCTTTCTCTTTCTCTCCTCTGTCCCAGTCTCTCCCAGCCACATAGAACAGGACTCGCACTTTGGGAGAAGACGAGTAGACCCATCGGGTCAGGACAAAGTACTGGACTTTCCAGTTGAGGGTGGAAACCGGTGGTGATGGCTGGAATAACTGCACCGACTGCACTAAGTCCAGGGGAATCTCCCATTTGGTAGAGAGTGGGCCATAGCTGGCATTGATAACTGGGAGACGTCCCGCTTGGAGCACAACAAATGGCTGTGTGTGGCTCTGCATGGTGGAATTTCGCATGATGTCCTGTCCAGCCTCTTTTAATGGAAAGTAGTCAGCATCCCATACCTGGTAAGTTACAGGAAGGAACAATGGATATGGGGTGGAGGATTTGGTGGCATCAGAGATCTCTTGACTGTCCAGCTCTGCAGAATAACAAAGACATAAATGGAATAAGACAGAAATTAGGTTTAATGTTAACTACATGGCATACAATGGGTCACATTGTTCTGTGCACCACCAAAATGTCTCTTTATTTGGATGTTGCTTAAGATCATACAACAATGGAAACCCCACAATTTCGGAAGCTAAGCAAGGTTTGGCCTGGTAAGTATTTGGATGGGAACCTGCCTTGGGCCCAAAATGCTGGGCCCTAACATCTCTGTAATCACTACATAGGATATACTTTTTGGAGAATAAATGGATGAATGTTTTGGATGTCTATGATGGCTATAGTTTTTCAAATTTGGTTATATGTACTTAAAAATAAAGGTTCTAAAAGGGTGTTTTTGCACTGATGCTATAGAAGAACCATTTTGGTTCCCCAAAGAACCCCAAAAACATTTTATAAAAACCCTTTACAACTGCACTGTATAAAACAATTTGTTGAGTCAACTTAAAATAATTTGTAACCTGGCTGCCTTAAAATTTTAAGTTAAGTCAACTCAAAAAAAGTTTATTCAATTTGAAATGTTAAATTATACAAAGTGACAACTTAGATATTTGAGTTGAATCAGCTTAAAGTTTTAAGGCAGCTGGGTTACTTACCCATCTGTTGAGTTTAGCAAACACAAATATGTAAGTTGTCACTTAGTACAACTTAACATTTCAAGTTGAATAAACTTATTTTAGTTGACTGAACCTAAAATTTTAAGGCAGCAGGGTAACAAATTATTTTAAGATGACTCAACAAATTGTGTTTTTTATTTTTTACAGTGTGTACAGTGTTTTTACATTTTGTTAAGTGCAATCCATAATGCATCCAACAAACGCACTAATGAACACTGTTTCCGGATCCAAGCCCCAACTCATTTCACTTGAGAATATTATCTCAGCATATTAAACATTTCATATTCATATTAAACATTTAAGCTAAACGTTTTCAAATTTACTGCATACACTACAGTCTCCGTCCTCACAGTATCCCAAATACAAATAATTTTTATATTTATTTATTTAGATTTATGTTTTCATTGTCTGGCTACCTGGGATTTCGGTATGGAGTTAAAGGGTAGGATTTTTTAGTGTTTTTTTTTGGTAGCATTATTTCACATTGTGAGTGTATAATTAGTACCGTTTTTTTGTTTTCTCATGTCATCTGATAGAGCGTTTGGACCCGGAAGTCATGGAAGAGGTGATGCTTGACGTCAGACTTAACAAGCGAATAAAGAACCTTTTCTGCATTTGAAAGGTTCCATGGATGTTCAAGGTTCTTCATCGAACCATTGATGCCAATAAAGAACCTTTATTTTTAAGAGTGTATAATGAAAAAAAAAGTGTTATAAATGAAAAAAGTATCACATAAACTGGCCCCAACGAGTATTTGTATACTTTATGACACTTAAATCTCACTTAGAAATGCATATGTGTATCACAGCAATAGCACAATAAAGCAAAATTTCTGCACATGAACATAAAAAGATAAATATATGGTTAAAAATAAATAAATAAATAAAATGCACTGTATGAAGACCAAATAGTATTATGAGGACTGTCAAAGGCAGTACTGCATAAAATAAAGATAACTAACAACATCCTGGTCTCGTACCACATGTGGAAATAATACATTTTATTATGATGAAATTCAAAACCCAATATAAATTTGATATATTGCATATTGATAAATACTGCCTATGTTAATCCACCTCATCTTCAACCACTTTCATCTTATGGAAACAATATTAATTCAAAATTCTCGCAGATTCATCAAAAACTCTTGCAGACAGGTAAACTCAGAAACTGAGGCCCAACATTAAGTGTATTGAAAGTGTATTAAAAAATAAATAAATAAAAAAACAAGCAAACAAACAAACAAAAAAACACTCCAATAACAAAGATGAGCTCAAAAGAGCAGGCATAAATTTCCTGGAAGTAATTTTAAAAAAGCAGATGGACTGGTAGGGTCATGTAGTCATTACAGTGAAAGGCCATGACTCAAACTAATCTCACACTGAACTCACACCACATGACAACCCTAAACTCACATTTACAGCAGAAGCAGTGACAGCACATGCAAAGGAAAAAAAAAAAAGATTATTCTGAAATGGATAACATCCTGCCTGGTTGACATTGTGTGAAATTATTCTCTTTCTGTGCTTTGCACAGTTGTGGGGGGAAAAAGTAAAAGTGAACCCTTTGAATTCACCCGGGGTTCCTGCATGAATTGGACAAAAATAGTATATGATATTCAAGTTACAATATAAACAACGCATTTAAACACAGTGCAAAAATAGTATGTGACCACGTTCTTCTGCAAAACACAACAAGAATGTTTTTGAGCATGGTGCCCAAAACAACACTGAAACCTGCATGGAACAACTGAGACATTTTTCATGTCCCACATAAGAAAGTAAATCATACAGGTTTGGAATGACATCAGGGTGAGTAATTTTCTCTTTACTGTTAAGCCCTTTAATTAAAAATCAGATCAATTTTCATGATCAGTTAATGCCACAACCCACAACATATAAATTCAGATCAATACCTGCTTCAAAAGAAAAAAAGAAATATCACCCACAATTTTTTTTCACCCACAACTTTTTTATGTATTACATGAATACATATTATTTACACAATAGCAATAAATTATTCATCATTTATTAAGTCTCCCTAATTCTTTTTTTTTTTTCATCTTTAAATTTTTCCTTTCTAAAATAGCATACTGCTTATGTACATTCAGAAAGTCTTCCAGCTTTGTGGACATTCACGCAACGATCAGTCATTAATCAGGTGTCCACACATCATTTGACCACTTTACAAAAATCATTTCAAGTTTAAGAAGTGTTTCAACATTTCATCAACTAATGAACACATTCATTATTATTTGAATTATCACTCTGCAGGTTAACCATGTATTTCAATGTCTTTGGAAGGCTTTTGTCTTTCAAACACATTAACAATGCACACATTCACAATTTTGTCATCTAATCTTCTTTCACCTAATATATTTACTTGAAGTACCTCTGAAATTTTAAAATAAATATTTTAATAATTAAGTATGATATTTGCATGTTCATTGGTTCTCTGACGTGGGTTATTGGTCACATGAATCTGGCCCTATGTGTCTTTGTGGTGGGTGGTTTGCCTCCAACATTTTAAATTTGTGTATTTGTGTATTCAGTAATTTTGCACATTTGGCTTGGAGTGCAGAGTTCACGTAAGGGTCTCTATGCTAGCCATCAGCAGGGCTGTATGTATTAGCAGTTGCAGGTCAAGAGGTCAGCATCCATTCTATTTACCCTCCATTTCAGCAGATGACATAGACAACATCTGGCTGGATTATGATGGACTAATAAGCCTGCTAGCCACACTCTGGGGAAAAGAGTGTTAAGGATGCATGATAAACACTGAGATAAATGCTCAGTATGTTTAATGTGCATTTAGATGCTGAAATTCTCAGTATGTTTACTGTGCATGTTTAATGTACAGTGACAAAAGGTTGTCACTGCCATATAGAGAGGTCAAGCAAAAATAAAAAATATACTATTTTGATTTAAAAACACTTAAAATTACACAGTAAATAAAATAACTTATATTCTATAAATCCATGCATTATCTATCAGTCCAACCTTAAGCATTCTGCTGAGTGTATGTGCTTAGCAAAATGGTTTTAACAGCCAAAGTTGAATTAAGGATTCTGAGCTGGTTTTGCTTTAGAACCCATGGTTTACATCTGAAATCAACTGGTGACCCAATACAATACCAAATTTAAAACAAATGTCTTTGAAATATATGAATATTATTGTTTATTATATGTATTAAATAATTTAAGAACTATAACTACATAGATTATACAGTTGATAGTATTTTGTTATTTGCATTTAGTTTCACTGTACTAAATGTTTACTGGAGGTCTAGACCAACATGAAATGCGAAAATTTTTTTTTTTTTTTTTTCCAAAAGGGGAAACTCTTGAGTAGTTTTGAAAACACTAAAAAATCATGCTGTGAGAATACAGTGAAAAGACTCAGAGGACTACAAACAGTTTAGCTGACAGCACAGATGTGCATCCTCTTCAGACACATCATCAGTTGCCTCTCTACTTTCAAATACCTCAGACTTCTTTGAGTAAAACTGGAAATGACACTCTTTCTTGGTATGAAATTTAACACCCCCATCCTCACCATATGATTAAAAACGATTAAAATTATTTAAAACAATTTATCTCCTTTTTTAAATTAAAAGTTTGACACAATCAAGTAATTTTAAAAAAAAAGTTTGTATGTTGAGTAAACTGGAACAATATGATTATTAAATAATACTGAATAAATACAAATGTACATTTTGCAAGACATTTAGAGATCATCTATGAATTTCCAATACATAATGCTTATCTGTGTTTATCAAACATCTTGTTAGGGTAAAGCAGGCTTATTAAGTAAATGTAATCCATTACAATGAGATTCAGTGCAGCAGTTACAGTACCATATATGCTTCAAAAACAGGCACAGATGGCAGAGGAAGCCATTCTCACTGACCAATCGGGGACTTGATGCTGGATGAATTTCATACTGATGACATAACTATAACATTATTACAGCTCTTAGTACATACATAGTAGATCCTTTCTGTGATTATACTACATTATTATATTGTCAAAAAGCAAGCTTGCTCACTACCTTGTAAGTCTGCACTAACCTTTATAATACATCCTTAATGCCAAATGTCAACACATTAAATCCTAAGCAGGTGATTTAAGGGCATCCTACATGACAAAGACTTGAAATGGAGATCTGATGGGGTTGAAGAAATCTCAACAGACAATGTTAAAATGAATGTAAAACATATAGCTACATATGACCATACGGCACAAATAAAGTAATCTGATATCAGTCTAACCTGTTACATCCCAATGAAATATAAAACTATGAACATTTAGCAGAACATCACTGAATGGAAGCAAAGCTTTTTTCCCCTTTCTCTCTTTTCCACCATCAATATTCATCATGCACAGTTAAACTCTTTGAACTTTTAAAACAAACATATAATATTTGACACTGAATGCATTTAAGTGAAGTTATTGCACTGCACAACAATATGACTGATGGTGACTGAACAAACCAGTAGTCCAGTACTTGATATCATTTGCATTTATATGTTTTTGTGTGCAAAAACAAACAAACAAAATAATTATCTTAAAATGTCTTAAAACACCACTGAAGATAGAGGACACACACAGCACAGATGTCTCAGTCCCAATAAATGAGTGAAGCTGTAGAAAACACTGTTTCTGGGACAGGATGAGGACTAATCCTATCCAGACCATGCCTTGAGAAACAAGCAAAAACACTACAAAAGAGATTGAGACAAATGAGAGAAATGGGAACTGAGCAAGAAGTGAGCAAAGTACTTTGAAGAATGGTTGGTAATAGTTCTGTATCCAATAACGTCAATAAAACTTCTGATAGAACCTCTTTTACAAAAATCAGTTTTTAGGGATTTAATCTTCATCATGCCTTTATCCAGGATGATATGGTCCTGAAAGCAAAGTAGCTTCTGCAGCTAAGTACCTTACAGATACAGATAATATACAGAATCATGTTTGTCAGAAAGATTGTGCCCATTCAAAATAGTGCAATGCTAATGCTGCAGAAAAAATAAAAATAAATTAAAAAATCACACATTCCCATATATAAATTTGACCAGTTGCACCAATTGAGTTACTTTCCGCAGATCATTTACTTTAATGAACATAAATAAACATAAATAAAGTTACTATCAAAATATCAATGGCAATGCATCTTAAGTTTTCAAGTGTTTTGCATGCAAGTTTATATTGGACATGAGTAATATCTTAAGTAAAAGTACTGCTTTTCCTTTGGATATAAAGTCTTGCATAGGGTACCAACTGAGCCAAAATGTCTCTCAAAAAGGTGTATTTTAAGTAAGATGCCTAGAAAAAAGCTTTTATTACAATAAATGTAATTTATTGTACCAATTATATCTGATATGATTATTATAAACCAATTATGTCAAAATTATGACACTGTTCTATGATTTAAATAGCTGTATACTGTTTAGTATCCAAAATTTAGACATTTGATGTTTAAAGCTATCAACTTTTATGCTAGGTTAATTTATGAAAGATAACAGTTTATCAAACCTATAAAATAAGTTTCAAAAGGGGGGAGGGTTTGTGTATCTAATACTGAATATATAAATAAATAAACAAATAAAAATGGAATACAGTATATTATACAATTTGTTCTGTTTTCTGGCCATTGACTTGATTAGATAAATAGCCTGTCTATAGAAAGACTGGATCTTAAGTCTAGCATTTACTCTATTTAAAGATATTTAAGTCTTTCTGCATGTCATTTTTCAGGTATTAAAAACTCTTACTCTGGTCATAAATACACCTTTATGTTATAGCTACACAATGACAAAACATTGTGATTTAGCTCTTCCAACTTTTAGACTTGAAGAAATCCACATACCTTGTGTGACAGCCGTGATTATCGTTGCCAAGAATATCTGCAGAATCCGCCATAGGTGAAAACAGACGCTCATTTTGGCCACAGGGGTTGTCTATGATATGTCCCATTAACGTTTCTGACGTTTCTGAACACTAAACAGAAGAGACTGAGCAGCGCGTTTGTTCCGTCAGCATCATGATGCTGTTTTACCTGTGGAATCTTCACCTGTGCACGCGCTCCTCTGTGCCCGCGCGCTTCTCAATTATTAATTTCAACTGGAACAGCGGCAAATGTGACAAAACTACATGTTAAGAAAAGTATCGCCTTAAAAAATCTTAACGAGATTTTGAGCCCATTTTGTTGATCTTCTCTAAATGAATGCACAGCTTTCCATTATAATCCAACGAAAGAAAGGTAACATTTCAAGTTTTCTCTTTATAATAACTCTCGCTGACTTCATAGGTCCTGTTGTGGTCTCGTCCATTCAAGTGTCCTGGCAGCGCCAAACACCACAATCATGTGTCCACCCGTCATCCATCGCGAGCTCTGGATCCTCAGCAGCTCAAAGCACGAGCGACAGGATTTACCGCTAACAGTGAATTAAACACGAGACAGGCGGTGACAGTCATGCGATTAACTGCGCAACGCAGTGCGTATACAACCAGAGCGAGATTAAATAAACTTGTGTTATTAATATTATATTGCATGGCAAATTTGGAGTGTAACTGTGAAATCATACACGGACAAAACACCAGAAAGTTTAACTTAAATCTCCAAATGTGTTAACGAGTAAGTGAAGCTGTGAACCTTGGTTGTGGAATGACAGTGACCTCTCGTGGTCATATTTGAAACTACATTTTTGCGCTGGTTTCTTGAGAAGGTCCTGGCTGCAGCCTGCAGCAGGGGTGGAGCTGCATGTGGGGCAGGGCTACATGTGTCACCCCGCCCACAAATTATATCATTGGTCAGCAGGATTTTATTTCCACTCGTTTGTCGCTGCGATGGTGAGTAGTTGAGCTACGAGTTTTGTCTTATTTGATTAGTTGTAATGTTTGATTACAACATTGTGTTAATTATGTCACTAATGAGCGATTGTATAAGGAGATGTGAAGTAGTTAAAATAAGACTGCCCTCGTGTGTGTGTGTGTGTGTGTGTGTGTGTGTGTATTATTACATGTTAAATGTATGTGGTAACAACTGAAGACACAACAGGTGGGCCTCTGCTAATAAAACAGTGATGTTAAACTGCTGTTTTGTATGACCAATAAAATGAAATACTCAAACTGCATTATCTTCATGTTCTTTGAGTTTATTCCTCTTCATATATTGTTTAGTCCAACGCTTTTGGACTTCCAACTTTCTTTAACATGAGGTAATCTCTGTATTTTATCTCTACATGTACACATAATTTATTGTGAAAGGTTTTGTTATCAGAACAAAGCAATAGCTGTCATGTAGTTCTTATAAAAATGGCACTTTATCAATTCATAATTCTAAGACAACATTTTCAAAGAAACTTTAAGTGTTGAGTTGGTGACAAAAAAAAAAAACATTAAATACAAGTAAATGTGTAAATAAAAATAAAAACCCATAAATAATTTAAATTTGCAAATAAACATTAATCGCTGCGATATACAGTTCTTAATGCACAAAGATATGACAGGTCGAAAGCAGGAAGTGGATGCTTGCTTAGAAATAATAATGAAATTTTGCCCAAAATAATGAATGAAAACATAATGTATTATGTTTGGTATAGATTAATATAACGTGTAGATAATTAACGAATTCATAATATATTGTTTATTTTTGTATGTAAGTTAATATCACGAATGATATTTTATATATATATATATATATATATATATAGCTTCAGCTGTGCTCTTAACCATATTTCCTGTTTACAGAGGTGTCTACGTCATTACATGTCATTAGCCAACTGGACCATTTATTAATATCACATGTAGATAATTAACGAATTTATAATATATTGTTTAATATTTTATATGTAACAGATATTTAATATCACGAATGAATCGTAGCTTGAACTATGCTCGTAACCGCATTTCCTGTTTACGGAGTTGACTACGTCATTACATGTCATTAGCCAATGAAAGCATTTGTGGGCGGGGCGATGCGTGTAGCCCCGCCCCCACGTGCAGCCCCGCCCCGTTCTGCAGGCTGCAGCCGGGTATACTTGGGTTTCTTTTATCAGTAGTCATGTGTTTTAATCAAATTTTACCGTTTGAATTTCTTTTCTTTATAGATAAGGACATATAAGGGACAGAGAAGGGATATAATGTTCTAGTATCAAGAGAAAGCAATCTATAATTTATAGATCTCTCAGTGAAACTGCTTTTTCCCATTACTTTATTAACAGAAACTTGTTGGTAACGGTAAATTAATTAACCAGAAGTCATTATGTGATTCCATTAAAAATGTTTTAAAGCGGTGTTTTAACCTGTGTGTCCCACCCAAAAGTCTACATATGTGAAAATCTACATCTCTGGTCTGTATTTGAAAAAGCTGAAAAGCACTTTTTTACTGCAGTATGAGGAAGCTGTTTAGTTTCCTGTTGTTATTTCTGTTTTGTACTTTTCAAGTAGGTCTATGTGGATTGCTGTCACAAAGTTTAGGAAACTTCAAAGACTTGTTAAACTTGTTTAACTATTATAAAGAAGACCAGAGACTCTTGCAACAAATGTTACAAAATGTCTTTACTGTCAATAATGTTGCCTTTCAATCTAATTCAACACAGTAAATCCCAACTACCATTCTGTGAATATTTTGGAGCATTCATGTGATGAAGCAAAAATGGTCTTATATATAAATGGATTGGTGTTTTGCATAATTAGATTACATTTAAATCACATCACTAGTCACAAAACTCTAAATAATTATAGTGACATGGTGCAATGGTGCTCTTCTAGTTTCTTCTAGTGTATTAACATTGTTTTATTTGTATCAATCTTTTTAAACAAACATGAATATTGCAACATAGTTATACAGCCTTCCAGCATTTATTTATTCATTTATTTATTTTTATTTTACAACCTCAGATCATCAAAACTGGTAATAAGGAACGCATCAAGCAACGAAGTAGGTGAAATGAATGTAGAATGGCTATGTGACAACCCTTACTGTAATATACCATGTGTATTTATGAATCTATACCAGGTGTAGTTGTGTCCATGCACCCCATGAACTGCATTGTCAAGTTGCATGTTATTGTAAATGATCTCTTAAATCCAGTTGTATAATCTCAACCAACCTCAC
Source organism: Labeo rohita (assembly GCF_022985175.1). Taxonomy (NCBI): domain Eukaryota; kingdom Metazoa; phylum Chordata; class Actinopteri; order Cypriniformes; family Cyprinidae; genus Labeo; species Labeo rohita. The sequence goes on along the minus strand of NC_066876.1, from coordinate 10,045,676 downwards.
ATAGAAGTTTTAGGCATTTTTCCACCATGATACCAATCATTTTTAAGAACAGAAAACATATGTACAGAACACTGTTAAATGCCCAGCAGTTTGGCAGGATCATGTAACTACATTCAGCTATACATATTTTCAACACATCACTTTTATTTTAGAATTTCAGTGCGTCTTCGTGCTAAACATACAATGGCCGAATTAAAAGTCAAAACACAATAATGAAATCACAGTCAGTTAACAAAAAGTTGCATTAGACATTGTTGTTACACCTAAATGACAAACAAAAATCATGCCACATGCTCTTCATGTGCTGACGACTCTGTCGACCAGCAGTTCCCAAACTGGGATGCACAGACTGAATTCTGGGTGTGCATCTCTTCAAATATGAAAGTCGTCATACATTTCATGCATTTACATACATATTCATACCTTCATTTACATGTCACATGAACTTTTGTGTGTACTGGCAAGTTTGTTATCAAAGGGATTTTTTTTTTTTTTTTTTTTTTTTTTTTTATCTAAACTTCCCCATAGTTTCACCAAAACTTCCTCATGATCACAAGCTTTAGGACTCCTGTAAAATAACCTGCTTGTACAACAATCACGTTAAACCAGTTTCGAAACGCAGAGATTTCATCACTCTAATGAATACAGCCAAACACGTAGCAGAATCAGAATCAGAAAAAGATTCATCACTATGCAGTGGCATAGCGTCTGGGTAGGGTATGTATGTGCATATAGGCCCAGGCAGATTGGGACCCACATCCATAAAGCTTATAACATCATTCTCTTTATTGTCTGTATGGCTCGAAGCTGGCTCACCTGCCCAAGCAGCCTCATAATGTTGTCTTAAAATTCAGTGATTAAAATATTAATTGACTATGATTTACATTGTGCAGTGGGTTGTGCAGTACTCATTGTTTAAATAAATTTAGGTAACTTGCTTAATAGACAGTTTTTGACTCTTACTAATACTCTTGTGTTTAATCTGGATGGCCTGTTACGTTACAGAGATAATGTATCCTATTTATTGGATGAAAATAATTAGTTGTAAGTGTCCTTTGCAAAGTGAAGTGTTTGGTACACTGTTAAAAATCGCTGTAAAAAAACTGCCAAATTTTGACAGTAACATGCTGTTTTCCATTAACACAGTGCATTCTGGGTATTATTTGTCATTTTCGAAAAAGTAGCCTGCTGCTATGTATCGTGAATTAACAGCGTTCAAATTCGACACTCAGAGACTGTTTAAAATCAAACTCTACACCCTCATTCACTATTCCCTACATGAGTTTACTAATATAGTCCACCTTACAGAGATAATGAAAACTAATGAGTGACTTCAGACACAGCCTTAGATGAAATCAACTGAAAACTTAAACAACTCAACACACAGCTTTACCAACTTATAGCTAATAAAATGAGTGGTATTTTTTACATCTGCATGCTCAGTTTTTTTTTTTTTTTTAAATAAATATACTATCAATATTCAATAAAAGAAAAGACACTGGTTAAAACCTGTATTATTACCAACAAACAACTCTAAATTTTTTTTTTTTAGTTTTTCATTTGTTTTGTCATAACAAGCATGTTGTAAACACACATAATTACAACAACTAAATTAAATTTAACCTTAAACTATCAAGGTTCAACAGCCCAACTAAAGTAAGCACTGATCTCCACCGTGGTAGTGAAAGAAAGAAAAAATCTAAACCTCTGCAACTCTCTTCTGTAGACGTCTGACAGAAATAAAGTCAGTGTGGTAATAATTGAAGCTGGTAATGCTGTTTTAGGAGTTTAATCAGATCTTGAGAGATTTAATGTCTTCTTTTATTTCAGTTGATGTCATCTAAGGCTGTGGCTGAAGTCAGTTGTTCTTGTGTTATTCTTTCATTCAGCAATTTTGTTTGTTAACAGCTGGTGTTCATCACTAATGCTCAGTCAGAACGAATGCACAGACAGGAACTTAAATGCATGGACTAATGAGGGGAAGACAGGTGCAACGAATGACTAATTAGACAAAACGAGAACAGGAACAGGAACAGGAACAGGAACATGACCACATAAGGGTACACAGGAACAGAAACAGAAACAAGCGTGGAAACACAACAAGGCAGGTCGATATTCCTGTCCCAAAGGTGCTTCCTCGTGCCATAGGAACAACAGAGGAAGGCATAGGTGGGAACTTGGGAGGAGGTTCAGGAGGAGGACGAATACCCCGGAGGAGGACGAAGAACAGATTCCATGGAGGAGATGACAAAGGGAGGAGCCAAGGAGGAAACAGGAAGAGCCAGGGAGATGACGTGAGGAACCAGGGCAGACCAAATGGAGGGAGGAGCCAGGGAGACGACAGGAGGGACTTGGAGCAGGAGGAACCAGGCGGGACCCAGGGCACAGCCATACTGACGACACAGAGGAGCTGACAGAGGGAAGGAAGGAAGGATGGAGGAGGAAGAGCTAACGACTTCAGATGGCCAACTGACGGCGGCGGAGAAGGAGAGCCGATGAGCCAAGGTGACAAGGAGAATCCGGAGGGCCGAGGTGAAACAAGTGGATGGAATTTCTGGAAGGCCACGGTGGAGCCGGAGTGACAGAGGACCAAGCTGGAACCAGAGAGATGGCGGAGCCATCTGGAGGCAGTGGACTGGAGAGGGGGGAGCTAGGAGCCGTGGTGGAGCCGCTGGGTCAACGGGCCAAGGTGGAGTCCTGGACTCTGAAGCTGGAGGTGAAGACAAGGGATCCTCCAGCCGTAACGTTGATGGAGACTGGCAGATCCGTGGAGAGCCTACCGCACAGTTGGAGGGCTGAGAGTGAGCAGAGGGGCTGCCAGACAACAGCAGAGGAGGAGGAGGCAGGAGTGGGTGGGAGGTTTGGGCATTTGTGAGCCTCTGGGCTCTCAGGGATGCCCTTATAAACAGTCTCCTTTAGGGTTGGACTTGGAAACAGGAGCTCTCTCTGGTCTTAACTCAGGAATGAGAACCCCCGCTAGGCAGGATGTGGAAACGAGAGCCCACTCTGGGCTGACTGTGGGAACAGGGGTGACAGAGGGCTCTGAAGAAGGAAGGAGGAGAGGGGGCAGGTCAGCATACCAGTCTACAAGATCCTCCTCCACCTCTAACAGTCCCACATCTTCAACCAGCTTACCCTCAGCCATGTTACAGTGGGCAGAGCTTCTCTCCACGATCACACTGGCTCTGGCTCCACGTCAATCTTCAGCTCTTTCGAGGCGGGCTCTGGCTCTCTGTCATTGGTGGATTCGGGCTGATGCTCTGCACTGTGGGGAGATGGTGGGCTGGGCACTGGGTCAGGAGTGGATTTAGCAAGATCATCCATGAGGCAGATGGTGAATGGCGATCCGTTTCTCACCAGAGTCTACTCCACTAATGCGGCTAAGTCCTCTCAAGGACCATCTTCGGAAGACAGCGTTCTGCATGTGGTGTTCAAACTAGCATCATAGAATGAGCAGAGCGCTCGTCCGGGTAGCTGGTGGTTTGAGCTAGCAGAAGGAACAGTCTTGTATGGTCCTCAAGAGATCTGTCCCCCTGTTCCTTCAGAAGAAGGAGTTATTCGGGACAAAGGAAGGCATCCATGGGGGAGGAAAACACAATGGAAAAAAAAACTTGAGAAACAAAAACGAAGGGATACACGGAGGTAACTGTTTTGGTCGGGTCTTCTGTCACACTTTGTAGGCGAGGCGTTAAACAGTCTTTAATTCACAAACACGGGATAATCCACAACAAAAGACTTGAGCAATCACATGAAGACAACAAGTAGACCCGACAAATGAGGAATGCACAGACAGGAACTTAAATATATGGACTAATGAGGGGAAGACAGGCGCAATCTACCTTTCACAACCAAACACACATGGGAATTGATAGGGAAATAACATAAGATCATGTGAGAGACAGGCGTTCTCACGCAAGAATGGATTTATTCCTGCCAAAACCCTCAAAAAGCTTGCAATCCAAGTTGTCTGTACACTGATTTTGCAGTGAAAAATAAAATTGGCATCAGCGCTTTTCTCAAACGTGTCTTTGATAACACACTATGAGATTGTCCCTCACCTGAATGAGCAGCAATTTGCCTCTGATTTCCACAAAACTGGAAATCGTCAAGTGAAAATCAGGGCTAAAACCACGCAGTGGGTACAAAAAGATGTTTTTGCAAAAAGTTTTGCGCGATGCGTAGGTTAATGGGATAGAATATACAATTTGTACAGTACAAAAAATGTCAGTATGTAAAATATGTTTTTCAAATTCCGTTCTTTTATTTTAAAATGCTACTATTTAATGTTTACCAGTTCTGGTGATGTTAAAACATTCTGTTAAATCATTTTTTTCTAGTTAGCAAAAAAGTTTTGTGCCACTTACCTGATTCATCACTGATGCTATAGTCAAAATTACAGAACAATCGGTGAGATAAGTATGTCAACAAGAAAGAAACAAAAGATGCATCAGTCAGTTGCAGTAGGCTACATGGGTGTCTTTTCAAAAAGTACAAGTAATATTTCTTTTAGACGGTCCATGCAGGAACTTTAAAATGAATGGCGCTTACGTGGTCATTTCACTGCTACTACTATTGCTGGTAGAAGTAACAATAATAATAATAATAATAATAATAATAATAATAATAATTATTATTATTATTCAATTATTATTGATATGTAATTATTATTATATTACAGTAACTCATTTTACTTACCACTTTCCACTACAAGGAGTGCAGTCAGTATTAATATGAGATGACAACTAATGAATCTTTGCAGTGACATTTTCACTCACACTGAATCCCAGCTGAATGCTGCAGTGCTTTGTTCATGTTGATGTCCAAGGTAACTGTACAACCAGTTATCAAATGTTAAGTGTCAAATGTTGCTTGGCAGGGAACTGCTCTCATTTTAAAACAACACTATAGATTTATCAGTCCAACTAATTTAGATAAATACAAATATATATATATATATATATATATCTACACACACACACACACACACACACACACACGGACATTTGTTTATGTGAATTGTGGGGACTTTCCATAGACTTCTATAGTTTTTATACTGACTAAACGATATTGTCTATCCCCTAACCCAACCCAGATAAACATCATTTATTATTTTTAATCATTTTTTCAGGTTGCACTATCCTTGTGGGGACATTTGGTCTCCACAATGTAGCAAAAACAAGTACACACACACACACACACTGCATTCAGAAAGTATTCAGACCACCTTTATCAGTTTTGTTATGTTGCAGCCTGATAATAACTATTGTTTAAATTCACATTTTTTCCTCATTAATCTACACACTGTACCTCATAATGACAAAGTGAAAACAAGCAACAAGCTTTGCACACCTGGATTGAGGGATTTTCTAACATTCTTCTTTGCAAATCCTCTTAAGCTCAGTAAAGTTGGATGGGGACCATCGTTGAACAGCCATTTTCAGGTCTCTCCAGAGATTTTCTATAGGGTTCAAGTCAGGGCTCTGGCTGGGCCACTCTAGGACATTCACAGAATTGTACCGTTGCTGCTACCAGCACACTTTACTTTTGGGATGGTAACCTGCAGGTGATGAGCAGAGCTGGTTTCCTTCATACATGACGCTTAGAGGCAGAGTATGTGAGCGGAGCGGAGTGAGAGCGGAGCGCGGAGTGGAGCGGTGTGATTTTTAATGGAGTGAGGAGCAGAAATTTTAAAAGTCGGAGCGTTGTGGTTTTTACTCGCTCCAAGAACGCTCCACTACCGCTCCATCACGAGTACAATTCATGACAACGACCCATAATATAACTGCATATATAGCAAGAATTCATGTGTTAAACATAGCCTATTTAGCTAGCTTGATGGAGATGGATCAATCAAATCAGAACGAATGTGAAAACTTGGAACTTGAATGAGCAGAAAGTTCTAGTTTTCAGTAAATTAGTTTGTAGTTTCAAGATACTGAATATTTTCAAGTGAAAGCGTGATTTTAACAAGTAAAAGCGTGATTTTAACAAGTACAGCACGTATTCACACGCAATCGCTCTCTCAATAATGCATTCAAACAAATGTAAACTTACTGTGGTACTTCATCTGTATATCCGATTTCGAATGAGAAGAAATCTGTAAGAAATGCAGCGATCTGTACGTAAAATAACTGACTGTCGTATTATTATTATTATTATTATTATTTTATCACAAACATTTGCACTGCAAAAAGCAGCAGTTATACCTTCTAATGCTGACTGACAACATGTTAGCTTGGCATGAGGAAAAAAAAGTCTGCGCACTTGTGTTCCAATAAGCCACTTTAAAACTATACTTTCGTTTTATTTCTGTTATTTTCTTCTTTTAATATACGTTATGAACAGAACTGTGGTATTTCAAACATACTGATATAGTTTAGACACGGAGCGAAGGCGGAGCGGTGTTTCTGGTATCAGTGAGCGAGGAGTGGAGTAGAGCTTAGATCGGGCCCAAAAAATTAAACCCGATCCTACCCGAGCCCGTGCACCTTGTGTCCGAGCCCGACCCGGTCCGACACATTAACTGTAATTATGAGCCCGAGCCCAATTTAAACCCGACTATTTTTTAATACGTGAGCCGTTATAACAGACGTTCTCAACTACAATTCTAAGTTGTTTGAACTACAGAAATTAGTTTAGATTTATCTTAATGAAAAATGCAACAAGGACGAAGCATGTAAACTGCATTGTTTGTTTATTCAGAATGGATCGCAAATAGATCTGAATGAAAAAAAAAAATAACCTAAAAAAACGTGAACAATGATAAACATAGAAAATGAACAAGTAATTAACTTTGGATGGCATATGTAATAAATATAAGTTTTAGAATATTTTTAAATAAAATAAATATTTTAAAGCCTATTATAAAACGTAGTGCAAAACAGCTTCATGACCCTAAAAACTAGATTTTTAGCAATGATCTAAAACATGCAAAACGAACAAGAAAGAACTTGACCTAGTCTATAGGCATATAACAAAATCAATATAAATCGAATAATTTGAAAACACAACAAATAGGCCTATTTTGATATTTTCAAATGTAGGCATTATTGCAAAAACGCCAGTGGAGGAGACGCTGTCGCGGGAGCTAGAGCGTTGCTGCGCATAACACGCGTTGCAAATTGCTCAACTTTGTAGACTTACACGTGTTGCTCAGGCCGACTTTGCTAAAATATTCGTATAATATTTATAATTATGGCATAGCTCTCCACCCAATTAGGCTAATTAAGTAATGATTTAAAAAAAAAAAAAAAAAAAAACACACACAAATGCTTGATGATGGCACCGCCCAGCCCGGCCCGGCCCGAAGATAGTGGCAGGAAATATCGGCCCGACCCGGCCCACGGGTCGGGTCGGGTCAAGTCTGGGCTCGGCCTCGGGCAGAGAATCTAAACTCTAGAGTGGAGCGGGAGCGGGAAACGGTGAACCCGGAGCGGAGCTGGAGCGGAGCGGTTATAAAATGCACGGAGCGCGGAGGGGAAATTGTTGTCGCTCCACTCCGCTCACATACTCTGCTTAGAGGTGTCATGTATGACTCCTTTAGGTGCTGTTTTGCAAATTCCAAGTGATTTTTCATGTGTCTTCACTGAGGAGGATTGAGTTTGGCCACACCACCATAAAGCTCAGATCGGTGAAGTGTTGCAATGATGTTTGTACTTCTGTAGATTTCTCCCATCTGCATATATGATCATGGAGCTCAACTAGAGTGACCATCAGGTTATTAGTCACCAGTCTAGACAAGGCCCTTCTCCATCAATTGCTCAGTTTGGGTTGACGAACAGCTCTTGGAACAGTCCTGGTTGTGCCGAATGTCTTCCATTTGAGAATTAACCCACTGTGCTCCTGGGAACCTTCAGTGCAGCAGAAAATTTGTGTAGCCTTCCCCAGATCTGTGCCTCAATATAATTCTGTCTCTGAGCTTTACACGCAGTTCTGGCCCAGTTCAGTTTACAAAGTTAAGCCTGCATTGTTAAAAAAAAAAAAAAAAAAAAAAAAAAAAAGTTACATGTTGAGGTTTACATGTTGATTTTTAATTGAAATTAATAAAGTTTGAAGTCACCATTGTGGAGATAAGCATTTGTTTTATTCGGGCTCTTGACTAGGGTAATGGCTTAAAACACTAACCTCATTAGCTACTTAAAACTACCATATCTGCTTTGTTTTTTTCAAAGTTTGAATGTCATTTGGAAGAAATTCTTTAGATGAGAGTATATGGAGTCACAGACATCAAGAATCTGTATCTGAATCTCAGAAATGGTGATAATCAACCAAATATTCGTATTAGCCCTGATCATCACAAAACAAGTGTATTGTTGATTATCATCATTGTTGAGATTCATGTGCTGATTCTTGATGTTCGTGTGCATGAAATAGCTGCAATTCAAGACACTTACAAAAATATTACAAAAAAAAAGACATAACATCATGAGACTTTTGTCAAAAATACAAACCTAAAAGCAAACATATTGAGCAACAACACTCATACTACTGTATGACGATAAAATCATCACTGAATAACAAGACTTTCTTTACCAATTTATGCTATAGTAAATGTGCTTCCAAAACACATAGTTTTGCAACCAGAAAAAAGAAGTTATGAAGTCAAGGGTCAAGAGCCCACCTAAAGCAAATGCTTATCTCCACAATGGTGACTTCAAACTGTATTATTTTCAATAAAAACATTAACATATAAACATCTGTTCTCAATAAGAAGTTTTGTATGAAAGAAATAAAATCAGACTAGATGCTGAGATCTAGAGAGATCTGTTAATGTTTCATGTTCTGTTGCCGTCAGTCATGTGACATTTAAGTAATTAATTAATTAGTTAATGAGTAAATTTTACAGTGAAGGTTTGTTTGTAATAATTTAGAAAATGCCTGTAAATTAACAGTGTTGTTAGCTTATTTATATAAAGAGATTTGACTTTAATTTTACGGTTTTTGTTTGGCACCCTGTGCTGCCAGTCATTTAACCGTTTTTTTTTTTTTTTTTTGCCTTTTGTTTTACAGTCAAGTTGCTTGATCATTAAATTCAGGAAATACCTGTAAAATAACAGTGTTTGTCAGCTTATTTAAATAAGGAGATTTTACTTCACTGCCAGTCATTTTTTAGTTTATTTTTTTTTTTAATTTTACATACATTTGCTTGTAATGTAAGAAAACCTACTGTATAAAAAATACAGCAGTTTTTCTGTATAAAAATGTATAAATTAATGTTATAATACTTAAAAGTAGGTGTATTATTTAAGATTGTGTAGAGGTGATATATGTTTGTTTTTTTTCGTATTGTGTATTGTTGTATGTTGGAACTGCTCTCTTGATTGATTGATTGATTGATTGCCCAAGACAAATTTCTCCTAAGGGAGACAATAAAACAGAAATGTAACTTAACTTGTGACCACGGTTGAGCCTGTCTCTGACAAAACAACCCAGCTGCTGTCAGAATGCAGACTTTTTGCATCCTCTACAGGAGAGAAAGGTACTCAGCGCCGCCATGCACTTCAGCGAAATAAAGGTTTGTATACATTTTATTTCAGTTACAAAGTCTTTACAGTGCTGTAAATTATATTAGTTTATGCAATGCAACATAAGAGGATAAGATGTCAGTCAGCTGCATCAGTAGTGGTCGTTTCACATGATGGAAACACCTTTTGCCATGCATGACATACAGTAAAGTGATTTTATTTGTTATAATACTGAATTTAATTTAATTCAATGCCAAAATATGTTTTCTAATCTCAGTACTTTTCTTTATGGGCAGGTTATGGAGTCAGTCACAGCATCTTTCAGCTACGAGTGAAATGCGAGGTGGCAGTCTGAGTCTTGTACTTTCCCCAACGAACAGCAGCCCATCATCAGCTCAGATTTTGGCAACACACCAGCACGAGAATTAGTACTATTTTGGTGAAAAGTGATTACAGAGAACAGTTGAATTCACTTAAATTAAAATGCTTCTTTTAGATGCTACACAAGTTTGAATGTATGTAATATTGTAAACTTATTCACCCAAATAAATTCAGTTTGTCTCATATTTTTGTCCATGGGTGTTCTTGCTTATTAATAAAGGTTTGTTTGATTATTGCTGTTGCCTCTATAATTCTGAGTGTGGTTTTTAATTCCCAAACCATTTTAAGCCAGCAATATAATAATTTTTAAACAACAGTTAACATAAATAAAACAATGCAGCATGTTGGGTAAAACATTTAATATTTAAGCTAGAGTGGATAAATCAGAGATTTGATACATCTAAATATGCTTATTTTCCTACACTCAAAAAAATGGTTTTGTGCCACTGTTCATTTTACCCAGGTATTTATTGTTAAAACAACACAAGTATGTTTCTTTTTCCGCCAAAACACTATTGTATTGTGCTCTATTAATTTAAACTGTTTAAGTTTCCATTTTACTTAATTATCAATCGTTAAACTAATGTAAACAGTTTAATTTTGCCATTCAAAAAAACAGATATGACGTTTCCAACGCATTTGATTAAGACGGTGTGAAGAAGATGTGTCATGCGTCAGAGCTAGAAGTACCAGTCAGGTAAGAAAAGTTTTCTTTGTGTCAAGTCAAAGTCTTTAATTTCTGTAAGTGATTTTACTATGCCTTTAGTGTTGTTTTCCAGCTGAGTTTAACTGGTATATTGCGCCGTTAATAGATCATTTCGTGCGTGAAAAGCGCATATGGACTGCACAGTAAAATTTACAGAGCAAAATTAACTCTATTCAGAGAACATTTGGTCCCTCTCCAAATATAGTTAAATTAACACTGAAGCAGATTTAAAGTTGATAAGATAATTAAATGATCAATTAAAAGGTGATTGACCATTAGTGATGAACACCTGCTGTTAACAAGCAGAATCACTGAAGAAAAGAGAAACACAAGAACTATAAGTGATTTCAGCCACAGATTAAATCAACTGAAATAAAAGACATTAAATCTCTCAAAATCTGATTAAACAACTCCACAAACAGCATCACCAGCTTCAGTCATTACTAAGCAGACTAGCTTAATTGTAATAATAATAATTAAAAAAAAAAAACATAATGCCACCATAATTGTGGTCAAGGTTTGCTTTAGTTTGTCTCTTGACCCTTTTAATAACTTACAATAATTTTGTTTCAAATCAAACATTTGTGTATTTACAAGACACAGAGGACTATGGCTATGACCATCTGATCTGGATATGGACTGGATCTGGTGGTTAAGGTGACTTCGGAAAAAGAAAGAAACAGACTAATATTAGTGTAGATGCCATTCTTCTGACGATGCACTGAGTACATTGGGTGTTATGGGAAGTGTTCCCGGTTCCGGTTGACCTAATTAGTACAGCCTAACAATTCTTTAACGGATTTGAATAATAGAAATGTGTTAATGTGTTATGTGTAAGCAAGGTTAAAGAGATGGGTCTTTAATTTAGATTTAAACTGACAGTGTGTCTGCGTCCCGAACAGTGTTGGGTAGATTGTTCCAAAGTTTGGGTGCTAAATAAGAAAATGATCTGCCGCCCGCGGTTGATTTGGATATTCTAGGTATTATCAAATTGCCAGAGTTTTGAGAACGCAGCGGACGTGAGGGACTATAATGCGATAAGAGCTCACTCAGGTACTGAGGAGCTAAACCATTCAGGGCTTTATAAGTAATTAGCAAGATTTTAAAATCTATACGATGTTTAATAGGGAGCCAGCGCAGGGCTAATATGATCATACTTTTTGGTTCTAGAAAGAACTCTAGCTGCTGCATTTTGGACCAGCTGGAGTTTGTTTATTAAGCGAGCAGAACAACCACCCAATAAAGCATTATAATAATCTAATCTTGAGGTCATAAACGCATGAATTAATGTTTCAGCATTTGACATTGAGAGCATAGGTCATAATTTAGATATATTTTTGAGATGGAAAAATGCACTTTTGCAAATACTAGAGATGTGGTTTTCAAAGGAAAGATTGCGAAGAAATATAGAGCTGAGTATCATCAGCATAACAGTGAAAGCTAACACCATATTTCCTGATGATATCACCCAAGGGTAACATGTAAAAAGTAAAAAGTAATGGCCCTAGCACTGAGCCTTGCGGTACTCCATACTGCACTTGTGATCGATATGATACCTCTTCATTTACTGTCAGATAAGTACGATTTGAACCATGCCAATGCACTACCACTAATGCCAACATAATTTTCAAGTCTGTTCAAGAGAATGTTGTGGTCAACCATATCGAACGCAGCACTAAGATCCAGTAGCACTAACAGAGAGATACAACCACGATCGGATGATAAGAGCAGATCATTTGTAACTCTAATAAGACCAGTCTCAGTACTATGGTACGGTCTAAAACCTGATTGGAAATCCTCACAGATATCATTTTTCTGTAGGAAGGAAGATAATTGTGAGGATACAACCTTTTCTAATATCTTTGACAGAAATGGGAGATTCAAGATAGGTCTGTAATTAATTAATTCGTTGGGGTCAAGTTGTGTTTTTTTTTAAATGAGAGGCTTAATAGCAGCCAGTTTGAAGGTTTTGGGGACATATCAATGACAGTGATGAATTAATAATATTTAGCAGAGGATCTATGAGATCTGGAAGCAAGTCTTTTAGTAGCCTAGATGGAATAGGGTCTAGCATACAAGTTGTTGGTTTAGATGATTTAACAAGTTTATACAATTCTTCCTGACCTATAGTAGAGAATAAGTGGAACTGTTCCCCAGGAGATCTATAGCACATCTGATGCGATACTGTAATTGATGGCTGCATGGTGACAATTTTGTCTCTAATAGTATCGATCTTGGAAGTAAAGTAGTTCATAAAGTCATTACTGCTATGCTGATGGGCATAGTCTACGGTGACCGGGAGGGGACACCTTCGGTTCACTTAAGTTTGTCGTGGCCAAAGATAAGATATTAATTCGTGGGAACATCCTATCAACCTGTGGGAACATCATATTATGTCGTGGCCACGAGATAAATTTGTCGAGGTAACAACATCCTTATGTCGTGGCCACTAGATGCTATGATGAGGGAACGACATCCATTTCTCGTGTCCACGTCTTATTATGTTGAGGAAAGGACATGCGCTTCTCGTGGCCACGAGATTAATGTGTAAACAAACCTGCGTGACCATAGTAACCGGGGATTATCAGAGATATATTTATTAATATTTTATTTTTGAATTTAAATATATTAATTATTATAGAAATTAATATATTATTAAATGATTATATTAACAACAGGGGATGCTGTCTATGTGAATGCTGTCTGTGCGCGATGCATTCGAAAGAGGTTTATCATTAATAAATATTACCCAAAGTACATCAAATAAAATAGGCCTACAAGATATTTTATGCAACCTTCTATTATTATTATTATTATTATTATTATTATTACTATTAGCCTATTATTTTATTTTCGTTAATGTTCCATCTCTTTACTTAACGTTCTATATGTAAATACTTTAAATGCTCGACATATGTTATATGACTGGGATTTTTACTGGAATGCAGTTTAAACGTTGAATTATATTTTATTTTGTTTCGTCTAATTAATAACCATAATAACAAAAGAGGATCAGATAATGGATTTACAAGACTGTGGGATGCATGAAATGTTTGTAGGACTTTTTGATATACTTTATGTAATATTTATTAATGATCAACTTCTTTTGAATGCTGTCTACATCAGGCACAGGCAACATTCACATAGACAGCATCGCATAATATAGTCATTTAATATTGTATTAATTTTTATAATAATTAATGTAATAATTCCTTAATTCAAAATAAAACATTAATAAATCTATCTCTGATAATCCCGGGTTACTACTCGTGGCCACGAGAAGCGCATGTCGTTTCCTCAACATAATAAGACGTGGCCACGAGAACTGGATGTTGTTCCCTCATCATAGCATCTCGTGGCCACGACATAAGGATGTCGTTACCTCGACAAAATTATCTCGTGGCCACAACATAACATGACGTTCCCACGAATTAATATCTTGCGGCCACGACATAATATCACGTTCCCATGAGTTGATATGTCGTGGCCACGACAAACTTAAGTGAACCCAAGGTGTCCCCTCCCGGTCACCGTAATAGTCAGTGCCTGTTGGTTCTTTATTTTTTGTTAACTTAGCGACTGTATTGAATAAATACCTAGGGTTATGTTTGTTATCTTCTAAAAGAGTCGAACAGTAATCAGATCTTGCCGATTTTAATGCTTTCCTATATGATAGGGTACATTCACGCCAAGCAGTACGAAAAACCACTAATTTTGCTTTCCTCCAGCTGCGCTCCATTTTCCGGGCTGCTCTCTTTAGGGCTTAAGTGTGCTCGTTATACCACGGGGTCGGACTGTTTTCCTTAATCTTTCTTAGGCGCAGAGGAGCGACCGTATATAGAGTCCTGGAAAAGAGAGAGTCAGTAGTTTCTGTTACATCATCAAGTTTTTCTGAGCTATTGGACATGCTGAGGAATTCAGATAAGTCAGGAAGATTACTCAGAAAGCAATCTTTTGTAGTAGAAGTGATGGTTCTACCATACTTGTAATAAGGTGTTGAATTTACAGTTTTAGTTATCTGAAGTATACACGAGACTAGATAATGATCAGAGATATCATCACTTTGCTGCAGAATCTCAACGGCATTGACATCAATTCCATGTGACAGTATTAAGTCTAGAGTATGATTTCATTATCGACATGGGTGTTAAAGTCACCTACTATTAAGACCTTATCTGTAGCTAACACCAGCTCAGATATAAAATCAGCGAATTCTTTAAGAAAATCTGTATGGTGCCCTGGTGGCCTGTATACAGTAGCAAGTACAAACATCATGGGGGATTTATCATTAACACTTGTAGATAATGTTACATGAAGCACCATTACTTCAAACGAGTTATACTTGAAGCCCGCTCTCTGAGAAACACTGAAAATATTGCTATAAATTGTAGAAACACCACCCCCTTTACCTTTTAGACGTGGCTCATGTTTATAACAGTAATCATGAGGAGTAGACTCGTTTAAGATAATGTAATCATCTGATTTTAGCCAGGTTTCTGTCAAACATAGCACATCTAGGTTATGATCAATGATCATATCATTTACAAAAAGCGCTTTTGTAGAGAGGGACCTGATATTCAAAAGGCCAAGTTTTATCAAGTATTTCTCTGTATTATGTACATTTTTTATTTGTTGAACGTTGATTAGATTGTTACTCTTAAATTGGTTTGAATGTCTTTTGTATTGTCTAGCTCAGGGAACAGACACAGTCTCTAGCATGATATCTAGGTGAAAGGGTCTCTATGTGCTGAGAATTAACTGATTTTGGTGACGTGAGGCGGCTAGCAGACGGTCGGATTAGCCAGTCTGTCTGCTTCCTGACCTGGGGAGGAGCGTCTCGCTGCAGCCTGCGGTGGACATCCAACCCCGCCCACATCCAAGTGCGACGTCACAAACCACACCCGTGTCCAAATACGTCACATTCATTCATTTATTGTGAAACAGGAAGAAGCGTCGATAAGAAGATAATTCGTATTGTTTGCTAACCGCTAAAAAGAAGTTGTTGTTTGCCGTGTGGGTAAGTAAAATATATATCTTTGATCTTCACCATAAGTGAAAACATTGACAACTTTTAAGAATGTGTGCGTCGTTGTGTTCATGTACATAAACAAAAGTTCGGCGCGCATAGTACGTATTTTAAACTTCACACAGACACGTTATTAGATACACAGACACTTAGCTAACAACAAATTTACATATATATATATATATATATATTAACGTTATATGTGTGCGTGTGTGGGTTAGATGAGTGTTATGTGTTTGTGTTTTGGGGAACTGCACATTCATTCAGCATTCATTTTATGTCGTCTTAAGAACATAAGAATCTGTGCACTGCGTGTGTCTCTATCTGTCTGTGTGTATACTGTACATGTGTGTGTACGTCTGTGTGTGTGTATACATACATAGGTGTGTGTACACACACACACACACAAATATACACACATATATACATACATGTGTGAATAGATAGATAGTGCACTATCTATCTATCTACGTCGTATGACATAAAGTGAATACTGAATCAATGTGCATTTTTTTATACCCTGACCCCCACACAATACAGTCATCTCACCCACTCAGACACACACACACTTCATCCCTCTCACACTTATATACTTACCTGGCCCCCCACACAAAACACTCACATACATATGACATCTTTAATGATAAACACTGATCACAGTACCCATGGACAGTAAATCAGATGAGTAACCGCATCATTTCACTACGTCTTGCTGGATAATTCTGTGTATGTCACAAATGATCTTTTTATTCTTCTATAATAATGGAAAGATCACATAACGTTTGTCAATGTTTTTGTGCATTCTACACATTTTCAGTCCAAGCCTGATGCAGGGCAGTTCTGCCGGATTGAGGGGTCCCTGCTGCAGTTTTACCAGTAAAGAAAATGACTCATTACAATTCGCTTAAAGAACCACATAAGCCATGCAATGGTGCATTGAGGT
The DNA here is from genome assembly GCF_022985175.1 of Labeo rohita. Lineage (NCBI taxonomy): Eukaryota > Metazoa > Chordata > Actinopteri > Cypriniformes > Cyprinidae > Labeo > Labeo rohita. The sequence goes on along the minus strand of NC_066876.1, from coordinate 10,029,156 downwards.
ATGGTGAGAGCATTTCTCTAGATATTGATATAGATAAATATATAAATCATACGTATGTTTGTATGTAGAAGGATGAGGTAGCCTAAATGATGAGGTAAATACTTTTTAGTGGACACATATATCTTCCAACACATATGTTCTCTCTATTTTTATCAGGAGCACCAAGAGGACATAAAGTGGAAGTTACCAAAGGTCCATCGTGGTGCTGGAAACGGAGTCGCTGTGAGTTATTCTGTGGGGTGGTGAAAGGTCCTGCCTTTCTACAGATGGACAGTAAAAATCAACAGAATGCCATCAAAGACTACCGGGGGGAGAATCGGATGAAGCAAGAGAGGTCTTTTTATTCATCTTTGAGTATCTGAAGGGGCTGGACACATTCCTATCAAATTGTCATGATGAACGAGGCCTCATGTCATGTCCTGTGAATAATCTTTCAGAGCAAGGAATCTCTCTGTGTAGCCTATGTATGTATGTATTGAAGGATCCTTAGATCCTTCCACGCAAATTATTGTGTTGTGTTTAAATTTTATGTTTGTTTTTAATTTTATTTATAATCATTTATTTATATAATTATTCATAATCATTTTACAATCATTAATTATTCACATAATTCATATTTAATTATTTATTTGATTATTAAGTATTTATCATTTATTCATTTATTCATATATATTATTCATTTATTATTCATTTACATGTTTATTATATTTTATATGTCTTACTATTTTTCTTGCTTATACATTTTCATTATTGTTCAGTTTCATGAGTGTGAGGTTTCATGAATTGTTTGGTCTAAGATAACGGGGATGTTTATGGAATTTCAAGGTTTATGGGATGTTGAGTCCGTTTGATATATCATTGTTCTTTGCTGTACTCCCCAGACGAAGTTTGAACATTGAGACATACGCAACTAAAACTGTTCAATAAATTCTGTTATACCTTTTTTTACCATCATCACTTCGTCTCCTGCTTCTGCTCTTTTCTGGCTTTCATCAATCAACTTCATAACTGACAGAAACCTGCTTGTTAGTGGGGTTGGGGTAACTACAGCTTGCTGACTAGTTGTTCTGTTACCAAAGACTGATATATTTCTGACGGGATCTGGTGTCCGGGGCTGGATCCTGATTGTCTGGCGTGTGGACCTGATCTAACAGTATGTATGTATGTATGTGTACTGCATGACAAGAACTGTTTGTCTGATCATTCAACTGTTCGTTCAATTGCTCAGACTTATATATTTGGAACAAATATTTTGTTAAACACAATCAGTCAAAAGTTTTTGAACAGTAAGATTTTTAATGTTTTTTTTTTTTTTAAAGAAGTCTCTTCTGCCCACCAGGCCTGGATTTATTTGATCCAAAGTATAGCAAAAACAGTAACATTTTAAAATATTTTTACGATTTAATATAGCTCTTTTTCTATTTTAAACAGTTTTCTATATTTCTATTAAAATGTAATTAATTCCATTGATTTCAAATATGACATTTAGCATTACTCCAGTCACATGATCCTTCAGAAATCATTCTATATTCTAATTTGCTGCTCGTTATTATTATTATTACTATTATTATTAAGTTGAAAACAGCTGAGTAGATTTTTTTTTTTTCAGGTTTCTTTGATAAATAGAAAGTTCAGAAGCATTTATCTAAAATAGAAATCTTTATCATCACTTATCTTTATCAGCATTTATCTGAAATAGAAATGTCTTTATCATCACTTTTGTTTAAGCTAAAACATCCTTGCTAAATAAAAGTATTAATTTCTATAATCTATTAATTCTATAATAATGTGTATATACACACACACACTGACTTAAAGCTTTTGAATGGTATAGTGTATATGTTACAAAAGCCTTTTTATTTCAGATAAATGCTGATCTTTGGATCTTTCTATTTATCAAAGAATCCAGAAAAAATGTACTCAACTGCTTTAAATATTGATGATAATCAGAAATGTTTGTTGAGCAGCAAATCAGCATATTAGAATGATTTCTGAAGAATCAAGTGACACCGAAGACTGTAATGATGCTGAAAATTTAGCTTTGATCACAGAAATATATTACACTTTAAAATATATTCAAATAGAAGCTTAAACTTTGTGTTATTGTGGATCAAATAAATGCAGGCTTCCTTAGCAGAAGGCTCTTTAAAAAAAAAAAAAAAAAAAAAAGAAAATCTTACTGTTCAAATGCTTTTGGCTGGTAGTGTATATTTTTGTAACATTTTAAATTGAATTATTTTTGTAAAATAATAAATATAAAATGCCCAAATAAGTAATGTATGTCTTTTAATTCATCTTTAAGTATGTGGAGGACCTGGACACATTTCATATCAAGTTGGGATGAACAAGGCCTGAAGATCAATGTCATGTTTAAACTATCAAAGCAATCAACCTCTATTTAGCCCATGTATGTGTAGCTACTGTATATGGAGAACTGTTGATTCTGTCATTTAAATGTTAACACTTTGTGATAAGTGGAACACTTAAAAAAAATAGCTGACAATTATACAATACCAACTTTTACAATAATGTTACATACTTTTACAATAAACATTACTGTCCCCTTTAAACATTACATTGCATTTAAAATTCGCCTAAAATCGATGGTAATAAATGTGAATTTATCTCATTACATAAATGAACAAGGTAAGGTTTAAAGGTTTTTATTAATAATCAGCCTAATGTAGTCAATGCAAGCGTATTACAGGCTATCATGATGACGCAATCAGCTCCGTATATTAGACATATTAAATTTATTAGATTTAAGTTGTGGCATTTTAGCCTAGACATCCTTTACACAAATAAGACAAGTGTATTAGTAAAACGAAGGACAATGGCCTATCATTTTATATAGATCCCCGAAACAACCGTAGGTTGCTTCGACATACTTCCGGGTTTCCCGGTATAGGGATTGGGGAGTCTCAAGGTGATGTATTTGATATGGGCGTGACTTTCGACGTCACGCTCGTACGCGGGCGGGGTTGTATCGGCGATGGGCGTGGCGTCTGACGTCATGCGTGGATGTGGGCGGGGTTGGATGTCCACCGCAGGCTGCAGCGAGCCCTACTTGGGACCTGGGCCCCAGTTAGTCAAGTGCAAACTCTAAGACTATATGCCATATTACTAGAGAGAAGAGCAGCACCACCCCTAGAGGGATGAAGACCATCTCTTTTCAACAGGTCAGGTCTGCCCCAAAAATTTGTCCAATTGTCTATGAAACCTGTTATTCTGCGGACACCACTTAGACATCCAGCCATTCAGTGACGACAGTCTGCTATGTATCTCGTCACCACGATACACAGGGAGGGGACCAGAGCAAATTACAGTGTCTGACATCGTACTTGCAAGTTCACACACCTCTTTAACATTATTTTTAGTGATCTCCGACTGGCGAAGTCGAACATCATTTGTGCCGACGTGAATAGCGATCTTACTGAATTTATGTTTAGCATTAGCCAGCACTTTTAAATTTGCCAAGATGTCAGGCGCTCTGGCTCCTGGTAAACATTGGACTATGATGGCTGGTGTCTCTATTTTCACATTCCGTACAATAGAATCGCCAATAACTAGAGCACTTTGATCAGGTTTCTCAGTTGCCCTGCTGCAAAGGCGAAGTTACCGGAACCGAACAGTGTACGGGACTTCCTGAGCTAGTCGCATCCAAAGCCGTATCTGAGGCCCTCACATTCTTACTATCCTCGATTAAAGTTTGGATGCGTGTCTCTAGTTCTGAAATCTTCTCTGTCAGCCTAACTATTTCCCTGCATTTATCACATGTGAATTCCTCGCTGCTGACAGAGATTGATAAACTATACATATGACAGGTGGTGCAGGTTACCAGAAAAGGAGAAGAAGCCATTACTCACCGTAGTTGTAGAATGATTTCAACTCACCACTGTTGTTTGATGAACTTGTGAAGAAAAAGCAGGGGGAGAAAGCAACAACGGTTGTAGAGGCGGATAGAAAAAGTAAAAGTGAATGGCAAGCTAACACACTGCAGGCACGCTGCACTCGGGGTTGTAGAATAAAAACTAGCGATCAACGAGAGCGAGGGGAAAAAAGGAAAGTAGATTTGAATAGAGAAGTGAGTGGGAACGCAAATGGCAGGCTAACCAGCAAACGGAACGCTAACGCACAGCATGGCGTCGCACTCGCGGTTATAGAATAAAAGCGAACGATCGGATTTGTTTGATGGATAATATCAGAAATCTGATGGGAAAAGGCTATATTGTATCACTTTAAACAACAGAAAGTAATAGTAAAATAGATAATCCTTCTGAAAAACGAAACTCCAGGGAGCTACAAATGCACACCACTGCAGCACGAGATTGGAAAATGGAAGTGGATAATCATTCAGCTGTGTTGTCACAACACAAAGAGTTTGCATAGATTCAAATAATTCCATTCATGTTCATCAAAAACAATTTGGTTGTGTGGAACCACTGTCCATAATTGAATTAAGTAGGTTTAAAGAATCATTTTTTTGAGTGTAGTATAAAAAAAATAAATAAATAAATAAAAAAAAGAAAAACAATCCTGTCCAGATTTAATTTATAGACACATAAATAGAAACCCTTTTTAACAGTTTTGTATGTAACGGCAAAGTGGTTATATTTCATTTCGTTTTTTTTAGTAAGTTAATTTAGAAAAACGTTTGGAGCATTTCTTTTGTTCATTAAATATACGTTTTTTTTTTTTTTTTTTTTTTGTTTTTTTTTAAATTAACGACCAAACGGTCAGCGGCAGACAGTGAGTTGATCATAGACTATGTTTAATCAGTTTTGTTTTCTCAAATCACGACCTGCCTAAAGCAAAATCTATATATATATATATATATATATATATATATATATATATATATATATATATATATATAACAGTTAAAGCATATAACAGTTAACTAACATTTGTAAACATTTTTTTTATTTATTGTTTTTTTATTATAAACAACAACAAAAGATATAAAATTGTAACAAGACATACAAATAAACAAAACAAATAACAATAATAATAATAATAATAATAATAATAATAATAATAATAAAAGCACTTGTAAGCAACAGATGCTGAAATGACGATCTGTTGCGTAAGATCGCGTGAGGCCCTCCCTCTGTCATGATAATAGGTGTGTTCGACTTAACGCAGCGCTACGCAGCTCGAACAACAGGCTCGTTTGAGATGAGCAAATTCTGCGCAGAATCGATCACCGGTGATCACCGCAAGATGCATGCCAGTTAGAAATGTGTCCGAGTTACGTCCGCCTTGCTCTGATGTCACGCTGACATGTGCCAAAAAACTCTCACAATGGTGAGGTGGCAGTGTCGGATTGCGCAGTCGGGCGCAGTAGCTCTCCACCGACTGCGCTGACCAAAAGCACGATGGAAAACGACTGGCTGATGACACAGCTTAAAGCTCATTGGTTCAGACAACCGTGATGTTGCCGTTCTTTTCTAAAATGTTTTATTTTTTTTATCTAATATCATGTGGTTATGTATTTAAATTATGCATGAATATTCACAAACACTATGCCTGTGCGATCTCTGCGTGAGATATGTGATTGTTGTCATATTTCTATAAAAATCTAAAATACACGTTTTTCGTATGGAATTAAATAGCAAGCACTTTGAGTGTCTTGTTCATAATATTTATTTTCAAACAGCAAAGCTGAAATTATATCATGTTTATCAGCAACACAGCACGTGAGTGTGATAAGACGATATCCGCCTTTGATCTCGTAGGTGTCTGTTTTACTTCCAGAGGTCAGAACTGTCCGTCTTGACTGCACTTATTTCACTCCTCCCCTCACTGCAGCCGCCTACTCTCACCTACATTTCAGGCGAGGCAAGGCGCATTTCAAACGAGCCTATTCTGACTTGAAGCAGTGCATGCCGGTTAGAAATTTTGTGCGATTTGAGGCGGCGTCAACACCTGTCATGTGTGCCATCAAAGTACCGCGATAGCGATTCGAGAGCAGCGACTGACTCAGCCGGCGCAGTTTCTCCAGAGCGGCTGCAGGAGCTCTGATGACCACATGACTGTTTCACGATTGGCCAGATTCACCGCATGACAACGATCATGTGTGTTTTGGGTTTATTCTAACATCCTCAAGTCTGATAATGCTGACAAATTTGTTTTTAGAACAATAAAAGTGTTTTTACTGTAGTCGCAATGTTATATTGAGTCAGATTTATCATAAAACACTGATAAAAGCATATATAACCCCACTTTATTAGTATTTAAACAGTATATGTTTATGTTGATCATTATTCTTGTTCAGATGGTGCTGTATTAAGCAGTATATGAAATGTGTTTCTGTTGCTCATGAATACTAATAAATCAATACTAATAAAGTGGGGTTATATATGCTTTTATCAGTGTTCCGTCATAAATCTGACTCAACATAACATTGCGACTACAGTAAAACACTTTTACTGTTCTAAAAACACAGATTTGTCAGCATTATCAGGCTTGAGGATTTTAGAATAAATCCAGAATCGTTGTTGTGCGGTGAATCTGGCCAATCGTAAAACAGTCACCAGAGTTCCTGCAGCCGCTCTGAAGAAACTGCGCCGGCGGAGTCAGTCGGCTGCTCTCGAATCTCTGTCGCAGTACTTTGATGGCACACGTGACAGTCACGAGGCGTCGGCGCCGCCTCAAGTCGGACAAAATTTCTAACTGGCATGCACTGCTTCAAGTCAGAATTTGATCGCGCTGCGCTGCGTTAAGTCAAACACACCTAATATCTTGTAGTGTGTGATGCATCACAATTTTCAAGTCTTGTAGTGTGTGCATGTTTAAGATTTCAGGGAAGATAATCTGCAAAGATTCTCCTTATGTGTGCGCTGCAACCAGATTTCATAATCGGGTAGGATTTTAAAAGTCTTGTAGTGTGAGCCCGGCTTTAGTTGAACTTTTGAAACTCTGCAGATTTTAACAAATAAGTAGATGACAAATCTATAATCTTAGTAAAATTTCTGATTATGTTGCAGACACACAAACACACACACACATATATATATATATATATATATATATATATATAACACATTTCTTGAAATTCTGCCTCTTTTTTGCGAACTCAGTCAAACTCTAAACACAAATCCGTAACTTCTAACTGAATTCCCCGAACTTACTATATTCAGGTCAAAATGAAGCTCTCCACTCAAAACAACTCAATCTTGCTGAAAAAAAACAAACTTTGCTCTCAAACATGACTCACAAACCCTCAAACGCACACACACTATAACACAGTTTTACACACTGATGAGATCAATTCAAAACAATACTACAAAAACTGGTTGCTTGGAAAAAAATAAAATAAAATAAAATTCACATGATGAACACAACAAATGTATGCATTTGCAAGTGTTTTAATCCTTAATTTATTCTACTGTAGAGTACAGCACAAAACAGCAAACAACAACAAAAATAATTATTCTGCCCCAGCATCCTCTCTTTGGTCTGGGACAGGCCAAAGAACCTCCTCAACATCACAGACTAAAATAGCAGCGGGGGTAAAATTCTCTAGCATGCCTGATCCAATCCTGGCACACATCAACTAAAATATATGAGACTGCTTGTTTTCTTGCCCTTGCCCTTCCTATTTCTCTTCCATGCTGTTGTCATCGTCTTCCTCCTTCTTCTCCTCCTCTTCCTCTTTAACCTCCTACTCTTCCTCTTCGAAATTACACATTACTGTATGCGGGATATTGATTAAAAAAGACCAGATAGAATTCACAGTTACACTTTTACTATTGGTCTGACAAAAAAATATCAAGATAAAAAAAAAAGAAAATACATTACAAAGTCATTGTGAAATAGAGAAGAAAAAGAAATATGGGCAAAGGCGGAAATATAAATTAGAAAGTTGATCAGGATTTGTAACTCTTGTGTTGTCCTCTGCCTATATATGCTTTCTAACTGAAGGTTCAGGAGATGTTGAGATGTACCTTTAAGCTATCTCAGAGAACTTTATCATTGGTTGATCTGTAGTATCTACATTAGTGAAAGTCAGTATTCACTTGAACAATTCATGGCAAATTTACAAAAAGTCTAACAGATATGTGTAGAATATGCTTGACAGTTTATGATAACTATTTCAAAAATTTTGCATTTACTGTAAAGACATATATGATGAGAAATTAAACTGTAAGCTGACTTTAGCCCTTTTATCTCCATCGAAGTTTCTGATTGGTGTGTGATAAATTTTGACTTCTAGTGTTTGCACTTGGGTAATTGTGTGCTAATTGAGCTCCAAATTTGCAGACTTAAGTGAACAAAATTGAATGCTAGTGCTTTCTAAATGACCACATAGTGTAAGCACTGAGAAATGTAGGGATTTGTGTGGAGAGTTTTGCCGTAACAGTTTACCAAATCTGTCTCGTGTTAAAGCAGGGGAATAGTGTTTATAGTTCAGGGAAATGGGTGTGCTTTTTGAAAAATGGCATTATGGTTTTGAAATCTTAGTTCAAAAGACTGGTTATAGTGTTTTAGCATCGAGAAAAACTGTAAAAATCAAATCTTTGCATAACTATGACAGAAAACACTGGCATCCAACAAAAACAGTTAATCTTAAAAAAATAAAGCATATGCATGAACCCAAATTGGAATAAATCAGTTATCGAATAAGCATGTGTCCTATTCTGTGTCGTAAACTCCTGGAACATTGGTGTCTCATATTTTAGAGCAGTCAATGCAATTTGGGAAAGAAATCAATCAAATCTGTATGTGTGAAAATATTCAGATGTAACTCCCTTTGTAATCATTAACATTTTCATAAGTAAGAGTAACTTAATTATACACTGTTTCTCAGTAACTGTAACAGATTAGTTACATTCATTTTGTAATTAATTTACACTCACTAAAAAATGTTGGGTTAAAAATAACCCAACTAGTAACCCAACTATGGGTTGGTATAGCACCTTCCCATCTATGGGTTATTTTAACCCAATGAATTGCTGGAATCGCCCCCCGTACCCAACTCCATCAGGACCCAGATTCTGGCAAGTGTAGACGTGGACCTTTTTTCCCTTTTGTCCCCAATTTTACTCTCACCTGCCAATCGCCAAATCAACTGCAGTGAATTTTCTGTCACCCTTAAAATTCAGCGCACAACCCCTCACGTATATTGTCATTCGCCGAATTCACCATTGCCTTCACCCGCTACACGTAAGTCATCTGTGCCGCTTTTCCCCACAGGAGACGTGAGCTCAGGGACTATCTCACAATAGTTGCTGAACTCGCGCTATCATGCGGAGGTTTCCACGTTTACACTTACCATAAGTTGTTTGTTGTTTGACGGTGCTCATGCCCGTCTGATTTCTCCCATCCAAAAAGCTGCAAATAAAAATTCTAAGCAATATTTATCGACTCCTGTAAATGTTTCTCATTTGTAGGCCCGCACGGAATCCGCGGCCGCAGATTTCCGCGGAAAACTCCGCAGATTGTAGCGCCCGCACGTCACTCTCTAACTGTACAACGAGCGTGCGCGTTTGAAGTTGCGCTGTTTGACGTGACGTATGTGAGAGTTTAGCGTACGATCAGTAACACATTTAAAATGTCCAAAATCAAACTAACTGCTGAAGAGTTAAAAAAACGTCATCTGTCTGCAAAAATTACGGCACGGGACAGAGCAAATGAATTCGGTAATGACTTTTATGAGGAT